>NC_140546.1:985590-1030590 GCF_057382185.1 Mchenga conophoros
CATTTTCTCTCACAGTAAAAACCTTTTCCAGCATGTTTAAAGAGGCTGGAGCATCTGCACAAGTGTGGCGCTCGGAGGAAGCCCAACGTTTCTGCTGCTCTGGGGGTCTAAGGTCGTCGCTGTGACCGTTGGACCCACACCGCTGTGATTTTGTTGATGTTGCTCCACAGCGCCTTTCTGTTGCGGGACTCGGTGAGGCAGACGTTTGCTTTTGAGGTTCCTGACATGAAGGGAGGGACTTGGAACAATGGTTTTGGACTTTGTGAAAGGCAGTCGACTGGTTTTTGTTCCTCCTCGTTATTGACTGGATCATGAGGACTACCACCAGCAGAATGAGGCACTGGATCAAGTGGAAATCAGCTGGATGATCACAGGTTGTTAGATTAGACCTCGCAGTTTTAATGCCTGCTCAACATTTCCACCCAGGTGGGACTTACGTCACAGATTCTGAAGGTGAGTTGTCTGGATCCCAAAAAGTGGATTCTGTTCATTTGGGCGTAACGTTTTCAGTGGGAGAAATGTTCCACCATCATCCAGGTGGTTAACGTTTCCCCAACTTTATAAACCTTCTCTGGATGATTGAGCATCAAGACACCCGGATGATGAACCCCAAGAAGAAGCAAACTCCTTCAACATGACAGTCCAGCAAAGCCGGGTCTGATGCTGATGCAGGAACCAGTAGGACCTGAGGAGAAATGTTAGTCCAGATGAGGAAAGTCTGGAGCTCACAGACCTGCTGAACTGGAACACAAGCAGGAAGTCCACACTTCCTAAACCAGTGATGAATCCTGTCAGCAACAAGAACCAGCGGCAGCAGACAGAGTGGCGGCCCATGAAGAAGAGGCTGGAGGATGTGGCGAGGATGGCTCGGGCCCTAACCGAGCCTGTGAGGTAAAGGCAGCTCAGGACAGACGACGCACAGCTGACCTCAGCTGCAGCCTCATGTCGTTGGAGCAGGTTGGAGCTGGAAGGAGTCCGCCTGAAGTCCGCCTGAAGTCTGCGTTTTACCAGCGTCTTCTTGTTTTTCTTTATTTTTTTCTATTGATTTTTAAAATGTTTGTGAGCAGACAGAAGCTCAGGACTCGACGGCTGATTTGGATCAGAGCATGCTCTGGTCCAAATCAATGAGCAACATCAATGGGAATATCTTACCACCTCCACTCACACAAGTGCAGATCCTCCACCCGAAGAAGCCTGAATATCAAAGGTGCGTGTGGAGGCCGAGGCACCTGTGTCTGTGCTGAGCGACTGGGCGGTGGGCCGGAGCAGCTGCCTCGCTCGCAGTAAACAGGAACGCTAACTCCAGCACAATCAAAGCTTATTTCCCCAGACATCAGCAGCCCTCATATCCTGTAATTTGCTGTTTTTCATAAACAGATGAGCAGGAGGAGGAGGCGCTGTGGAGGACAGGCAGACGTGCAGACACACAGATGGATGGACGGAGACGCTGCAGAGGGATTTGCTTTCTAATCCCAGCCCTGCTCGTGTGGATTCTCCTTCACTTTCATTCTCCTCCACTCGGCTCTAATTATCCTGCAGAGAAACAAACTCAATTTGTCGGACGGAAATTTTAATTGAAGCTTCCTTGTGGTTATGATTTTACGGCCATGAAGAGCACTCCGGAGACGACGGCTTGTTATTATTAGTGATAGCAGTTAGTAGTTTTACGCGCTCACACACTCAGCTTCATAAAACACCCTTTTAATACGTCCATAAAATGAAACCCACTGTGAAGACTTTTCCATGTTTCTCCTTCATCCCTGTCACTGCTGAATCATGATGACAATGCTTCGTCTGCTCCTTTGCTTCATTTCACTTATCAGTGTGATATCAGACAATCCTTCTAGCCCAAAATCTTTTGTGTGGGCATCTGTTCTGTCACTTCCTGTTTTATTTTGAAATCTCTCTCATTTGGTCAGTACTGCTTCCACCCATTGTCTGTTTTCCTGCTTGTGCCACACCTGTGTTCAGAGAGGTGTTCTGCAAAGGAAGTTTTCCACTTCGACCCAAGTGTGCTCAGTGCTGCTGTTTGTTTGTTTCTAAGGTGATGGCTGGATCCATGGAAACATGAAAGCTTCCTGTCCCACAGTCTGATGAAGGAGGCGACAAGTCAGATCACAGGGAATGAATGTGATTGGTCAATCAGGTGGTCAGGTGTGTTCTGTGTTTGCCGGAGAGTGACAGACGCAGCAGGATCATTTTCTGCAACAGCACGTGATCACGTGTACATGTTGACATGAACATATTCACATGAAAACATGAACATAAACACGTGATCACATGAACACTGGAACACATGCAAAGGTCCAAAGATGCATTATTTATGCATTTATTACAGTCACATGACCTGTGAAGTGCCTGTTTTAATGTGAGCCGCTCAGAGCCTGCAGCAGAGAGCCCGGTTTATCAGAGACAGCTAATAACCACCGTGGCATAGCTGTTATCTCTGCTGGGCTTTTAGGATCCGCGGATCCAGCTACGGCAGAGGAAGCCTGGATATTTTGAACCTCCTCTGTAGCCACGCCTCCTGAGAATGAGTGATAAATAAAAAAGCACACACAGCAAATTTCAGGGAGGTCTGTTGATCTTTGTTTTGTCCGACAGAAGAAAAACGTTCTTAAATGATTTATATTTATATCAGTCTTACAAACTCTCCACACTTATCTTCTTTATGGCTGTTGACTGGCCAGAATTTCGACAGGTTGTGTGATGTCATGTGCTATTGTTTCTGGGTGGGGGGGTTGTATAACAAGATATTTTTCAAAATAAAAGCGGATGATCCCTGCTGTGTTACTTGGTCCATGTTTGTGATTCAGACCTCTGTTATAATGAATGAATGAATAAGACGTACAGTCAGTATTTAACACTCACCATATCTCCCTTCTTTAAATGCTTTTTCAGAAATATTGAATATTTTGATTGTTTGGAAGATGTTTTAATATTAAATGTATTGATGATGCAATTAACAGATCCGAAATAAGACATAAATAATATAAAGTGAAAGTAAAGAACATAAAATACAGAAAAATAAATACAGAATAGAGGAAGTAGTGCATGTTTCAGGGCTAATATTTATTAGTTTCAGATTTAGCCATTCGTATAGAATAGCCTTTATTGTCATTGTACAGAGTACAACGAAATTGGAGTGCCACTCCCTTGGTGCAAGTTTCAATAATAAATATAAATGTAAAATATAAAAAGTACAAAAAAACAATCGTAAGTACTCAAACAATAGTATGTACAATATATACAGGATAGCAGCATTAATATGATGACAGTATGAATAGCAGCATTAATATAATGACAGTGACGGTATGGAATAGGTTCAATTGTTTTTGTGCTTATTTACTACGGTGATAGCTCTGGGAAAGAAGCTATCCCTGAATCTGTTTGTCCTGGTTTTATGTGACCTGTACCGTCGGCCTGACGGTAATAGTTCAAACAGTTGGTTGCTGGGGTGAGAGTGGTCCTTGATGATATTGCCAGCTCTGCTGAGGTACCGAGAGTTTGCAGTGACCTCCAGGCTGGGCAGAGAGCAGCCAGTGATCTTCTGGGCTGTGTTGATGACCCTCTGCAGTACTTTCCTGTCTGCAGCTGAGCACCCTGCATACCATGTTGTTATGCCGTACGTTAGGATGCTCTCTATGGTGGCTCTGTAAAATGTCACCAGCAGCCTCTCCTCCAGGTTGTTCCTCCTGAGCACTCTCAGAAAGTGGAGACGCTGCTGGGCCTTTTTAACCACCGCTGTAGTATTTGCAGTCCAGGAGAGGTCATCAGATATCTGCACGCCCAGAAACCTCATGGAGTGTACCCTCTCCACACAGCTCCCGTGAATGTAGAGTGGGACCGGGTCTGCTCTGCCCTTCCTGAAGTCCAAGATAAGTTCTTTAGTTTTCGTGGTGTTCAGTTGGAGGTTGTTAACTGAACACCACTCAGTCAGTCTGTTGACCTCATCTCTGTAGTCCGACTCCTCCCCCCTTGAGATGAGTCCAACCACTGTGGTGTCATCCGCGAACTTTATGATGGTGTTTGAGAGATGGGTAGGGGAGCAGTCGGATGTGTAGAGCGTAAACAGGAGGGGACTCAAAACACATCCTTGTGGAGACCCGGTGCTGAGTGTGATGGTGCTGGACCGGTGGGGGCCGAGTCTGACAGACTGTGGTCTATTTGTCAGGAAGTCCTTGATCCAGAGGCAGATGGGGGTGGAGAGTCCCAGGTGAGACAGTTTCTGGACCAGGATCTCCGGGATGATATGATTGAATGCTGAGCTGAAGTCCAGAAAGAGCATTCTCACATAGCTTCCTCGGTGCTCCAGGTGACTCAGCGCAGTGTGGAGCGCTATGGTGATGGCGTCCTCGGTGGAACGATTTGTCCTGTAGGCAAATTGGTGGGGGTCCAGAGTGGGAGGCAGACCGGCAACAGTGCAACAGGCCTGTAGTCATTTGGGCTGGCCACAGCTGTCTTCTTGGCGATGGGGGTGGAGGTTTTGAGGCAGGGCGGGATGGTGTTTGATGACAAGGAAAGGTTGAAGATTTTAGTGAAGACTCCGGTCAGTTCGTCAGCACATGCTCTGAGAACCTTTCCATGTATTCCATCAGGACCTGCCGCCTTCCTGGGATTCACTGACCTTAGAACACACCTCACTTGGTGCTCCCTAAGTGTTAGTGTGCCAGTGCTGGGGGCGGGTGGAAGTGGTGTGGCAGCTGAGGGCTTGGTCGTCTCAAAGCGGGCGAAGAAACGGTTTAGATCCTCAGCCAGTGAGGCATCAGTCCTAGATGTTGCCTGGTTATTGCTTCTGTAGTTGGTATATTTTGCCTGTTTATGTTATTGTATTTTGCACAACTCTGTTGCTTGTGAAGCTCGCACACAAGAATTTCACTCGCATGTGCTGTACCAATGTACCTGCACATGTGATGTGACAATAAAAGTGATTTGATTTAATTTGATTTGAGCAACCAGAACCGCTAACACAGGGACTTTAAATTGGGAGGGGGCGGGGCCAGCGGTTGCAGCCCCGCTCCGTGATAGGCTGCAGTAGTCGATTATGCTAATCAGAGGGCGTGGCCGTTTGCCGGAGACGCTGGCTGCTCGGAGACTGCTCATTGTGTCGGTTGGACCCGGACTTGCAGTAGTGCGTGCGCCCGCGCCGTGTGGTGGATTTACGGTGTAGCGGCGGAGCTGCGGGTTCAGCGGCCGGGAAGAAGCAGCAGGAGGTCGGCGTGGATTACTGCAAAGAACTCGGAGGTGAGCCGCCGCTTCTTCTTCTGGGGTTTAACGCTGGGCGCACGGGGTGCGCGTGCGTGCTTGCTTGTCCGGTACCTACTGTCTGTGGGCGCACGCGCAGCAGGGAAGGGGACGCTCCTGTGCGTGCGACCGTGCTGCTGCTTTGATTGCCCGCCGTCAATCAGGCGGACGGGACGAGCACGCGCGGCGCGCACCCTCGGACCCTCGTTAACTCCAGTCACCTTCTCGCGCGAGCTCCAACTTCAGCTCCGCGCGGGGCTGGGTGTGCGCGTGTTTCCCGAACCTGCGCCGCAGGAGCGGAGCGCGTGCGTTCGGGTGGGCGTCTTTGTCCTCCTTATTTAAGGGCGCACACACCGCTGCGCGTGCGCTGGCGCGTGTGAGAGAGTTCCGGTCGTCGTGTGGTGCGCAGCGGGAGCCGCGCAGGTGACTTTGAGCCGATCAGTCCGATCACATGATCGATAGCTGCTGTCATCGATACTGTGTGTGTGTGTGAGAGAGAGAGAGACTGTGTGTGTGTGTGTGTGTGTGTGTGTGTGAGAGAGAGAGACTGTGTGTGTGTGTGTGTGTGTGTGTGTGTGTGTGAGAGAGAGAGAGAGACTGTGTGTGTGTGTGTGTGTGTGTGTGTGTGTGTGTGTGTGTGTGTGTGTGTGTGAGAGAGAGACTGTGTGTGTGTGTGTGTGTGTGGGGTCTGGTTGAAGGTTTTTGTGGATGATCAATATTAATCATCAGTGATGGTCAGTGAGGTGGTGGAATAGAAAAGCCTTAGTTGTCACTGTACTGATGTATTGATCTGAGTCAGTGAGATGTGATCGATACTTTGTTGCTTCCTGTGATAAACAGAGTAAATCTGAAATAAATTGAATCTATTTCATTGTTTTAATTCTTGGCTTTACTTTCCTGATGTTTACTTTTTTTTATTAATGATTCATTTAGAATTTAAATGGTTTATTTTTATTCCTGAGTTTCAGTATTTTAACTATGATTCATTATTTTTCTGCTTGTTTTTGTATTTTTTGTCATATTTTTGTTTTAATACATTTATCTGCACCTTTTTACTGTTTCTATTTGTCGGATTTGTGACAAATCTCTGCAGGTGAATTTAATCCCTGAAACTTTCAACCTGTGCTTTGAAGCTCTGCTGCACGTTCATGCGTTACCTACAGCAGGTGTCATTTGGCCACGCCCCTCAGAGACCATAAATCCTCTCCCTTTGAGGCAGACAAGCATTTTAATATACGCTGTGGGGCCAAAAGTACCTGTCCAGGTGTAACTGGGTTGTTCAGGGGAGCGCTGTTCCACAAGAGGCGGTGTGTGTTTGTGTGTGCGTGGCTTCCAGATGTGTGCAGACCTGGAGGAGGCTGTTCTGTCTGTGGCTCACCTGTCTCACTCCTGCAGT
Organism: Mchenga conophoros; assembly: GCF_057382185.1. Classification (NCBI taxonomy): domain Eukaryota; kingdom Metazoa; phylum Chordata; class Actinopteri; order Cichliformes; family Cichlidae; genus Mchenga; species Mchenga conophoros. The sequence goes on from NC_140546.1 coordinate 992,231, forward strand.
CACAGGTAAAGTCACCATGCAGGTGTGATGAACGTAGAGAGCAGCTGATGCACTGCTGGCACCTCTGCTGGACGTCAGAAGAACTGCAGCTCAGTGACATATTTGTTGTCATCTGCTTGCTTAGATAATTTTTTTCTGTAATGAATCAAGCCCCGCCCCCTGGAAATCCTCCTGTGTGGCGCTGAGAAAGTGACGTCCTCTGATCAGACGTTTCGGGGATTTAAGGAGGAATTCTCAGGGTCAGTTGTCTGAAGGTTGTCCGTGAAATATCAAAATGAAACTCGCCGTTGCTCCTTGACGAGCGGCGTCCCGCCCGTAAATGGCTGATTATGATGCACAGAATCAGTAAAGTGGGCGTGGATAGATTTTGGCAGAAGGCGAGCGTGTCGGAGCCTCAGCAATCATGGCAGCGTTCACCGGTGCTGTGGTGGCTCGCGTTAGGGTTAATGAGCTAATCATAACGTAACGAGTTGATTATCTCTGCCATGAAGGGTGCGAACGCCGTGGCGGCCTGTGCGTCTGACGGCGGCTTCTTGATGTGACTTTAAACCCAGTCACAGCTGCTGCTGATGGCAGAGTTTCACCTGCTGCAGACAGCAGCTGGCCACGCCCCCAAAAACACTCATCCAGGATTAAGAACGGAGGCACGCTGACCTCACCCCGACCCGACTCTGTGCGGGTTGGCTGCGGTTTTGCCTGTGAGCGTTGAGGTCAAAGGTCACATTTTCTTTGCTAAAGAAAGAAAGCGAGGAGAGTTACAGCAGCCGGCTGTGTGTGGCCACGATGAGTTTCTAAAACGTGTCACAGACGCTGCTTCAGAGTTGGGGCGTGTTTGGTTTCTACTCCAGGGACGGCCGGTCTCTGAGAGACGCTCACAGGTGGATTTGGGCCTGTTTATCTCAGAGCTGCATCACCTTCAGCAAGGCGCAGCTTGCAGGTGTGGCGGTGTGTTTCAGAGCGCAGGTTTGCAGGGGAATTCCACCTTAAATGCTTCAAACGGCGATCTGCGGGGCTTCCACCACATGACCTCTGAAACAATAAATGCACTCGCTGCCAGGTCGGCATTCTGACTTTTCCCTTTGCACAGCATGCAGGGCGGCTGAAGCTGGAGCTGGAGGGAACGTGATGATGATGTCATCGTTTATTGTCTGTATTTTATTTCCACCTTTAAGCAAAGACGTGTTCCTTAAAAAGTCAGCTGACCTGACTCTGCAGAGGCTGTGGGCACTGCCATGGATGTGATGTCAGGTGTGACGGCGCGCTGTATTGAAAACGCGTCATGGGAGTTCATCTTCAGGCTTCGGGTCCAAGGGTTTCATCGCTCATGCTCTGCGGCCTGAGCGCTCCGTGCAGCGCGTGCAGCCGGCTGTTCTTTAACGACATCACACAAACCGGCGTGTGCTCCGACTCACACAGGACGATCCTTCCTCTCTTCCTGCCCTCCTTCTTCCTCTCTCCTTCCTCCCTCTGACCTCCTTCAACCTCATTAGCAGAGAAACTCCACCAGGTTACATCAGACACACACACACACACACACACACACACACACACACACACACAGTAACACACCTCCTCTCCTCTCCTCCCTCCTCTCCACCATCCTCCCTCCTCTCCTCCATCCTGCCCCCTCTCCTCCCTCCCCTCCTGCCTCCTCTCCTCCCTCCTCTCCTCTCCTCCCTCCTCTCCTCCATCCTGCCTCCTATCCTCCCTCCTCTCCTCCCTCCCCTCCTGCCTCCCCTCCTCCCATCCCTCCTCCATCCCCTTCTGCCTCCCCAACTGCTTCTCCTCCTCCCACCCCTCCTCCCATCTCTCCTCCATCCCCTCCTGCCTCCTCTCCACCATCCTCCCTCCTCTCCTCCATCCTGCCCCCTCTCCTCCCTCCCCTCCTGCCTCCCCTCCTCCCTCCTCTCCTCTCCTCCCTCCTCTCCTCCATCCTGCCTCCTATCCTCCCTCCTCTCCTCCCTCCCCTCCTGCCTCCCCTCCTCCCATCCCTCCTCCATCCCCTTCTGCCTCCCCAACTGCTTCTCCTCCTCCCACCCCTCCTCCCATCTCTCCTCCATCCCCTCCTGCCTCCTCTCCACCATCCTCCCTCCTCTCCTCCATCCTGCCCCCTCTCCTCCCTCCCCTCCTGCCTCCTCTCCTCCCTCCTCTCCTCTCCTCCCTCCTCTCCTCCATCCTGCCTCCTATCCTCCCTCCTCTCCTCCCTCCCCCCTGCCTCCCCTCCTCCCATCCCTCCTCCATCCCCTTCTGCCTCCCCAACTGCTTCTCCTCCTCCCACCCCTCCTCCCATCTCTCCTCCATCCCCTCCTGCCTCCTCTCCTCCATCCTCCCTCCTCTCCTCCCTCCTCTCCTCTCCTCCCTCCTCTCCTCCATCCTCCCTCCTCTCCTCCATCCTGCCCCCTCTCCTCCCTCCCCTCCTGCCTCCTCTCCTCCATCCCCTCCTGCCTCCTCTCCTCCATCCTCCCTCCTCTCCTCTCTCCTCTCCTCCCTCCTCTCCTCCATCCTCCCTCCTCTCCTCCATCCTGCCCCCTCTCCTCCATCCCCTCCTGCCTCCTCTCCTCCATCCTGCCTCCTCTCCTCCATCCTCCCTCCTCTCCTCTCCTCCCTCCTCTCCTCTCCTCCCTCCTCTCCTCCATCCTGCCTCCTATCCTCCCTCCTCTCCTCCCTCCCCTCCTCCCATCCCTCCTGCCTCCCCTCCCCCATCTCTCCTCCATCCCCTTCTGCCTCTCCCCCCTCCTCCCTCCACTCGTGTCGCGGTCCTTGTTACATGATGTAGACTATGATGTAACACCCTGAAAGCCTGCACAGGAAGTTGAGGGAGGGTCGAGCGTGTCGTCAGTTGAAGTTAAACATGGAGTGGTGTTTGCGCAGCAGGGTGGAGGCGATGCCCTTCATCGCTGTGCTGTACTTCCTGAGCATGTCTTCTGCTGCTGAGTGCTGATTGGGCAGGACGTGCTCTCTCGATGGCGCCCGGCTCTGCTGTCTCTGCCAGAAACTTCATGAAAACTTCAAGTTTTCCAGAGAGCTGCTTTCACTGTGGCCGAGAGCGCCCCCTGTGGCACAGGAAGTCTGCAGCTGTGGACGCTGTTATGTGATTGTGGTCTCAGAAATGTGGAAGCCACTCTCAGAATCTAGTGGTTTATTCCTCATGACCACAGGTGGAGGTAGGGCGGGGCTATATCATACCGTTCATGGTAACACCGGTGTCATGTTGGGCAATGATAGGAAAATGAAATATTGCGATAGAATATGGGTAAAACGCGCATGCGCAGTGCCTTTGTTTTCATGCGCACATGGAGGCGACGCAGAACGAGAAGAGTGAAAGTGGATCGTCGAGTGAAACGATGAACCTGAACTGGTTTGTAAAAATGCTGCAGCTTCACTGGTGTGGAACTGGTTTAGCTTTCGACCCTCAGATACACAACAAAGCACTATTTTTGGTAGCGCATGCTAGCGTCGTTATTACCGTGTTGTTTGGAAAATACGGCGCACTAAAAATCATCCTTTGATTTTTCTGAAAGTCGATAGAGCCCCTTATAATCCCGTGTGCCTTATGTATCCTCGCGGAGTGATACGTGCTGTGCTTCAACATAATATTACCGTACTGTGTGTGTTTAACCTCTTTTTAAGTTTTGTGGATGTTATACATGGTTATGCTGAGGATGTGTCGGCCAGTTTCCACTGGAAACGCCTTTTGGTTAAACTGTCAGCGAGGAGTTTGCACTGTTACATTTTTATATTTATTTTAATGCACATAAGAAACAGCTGCTTGTTTAAGTTAAAATACATTGATGTTTTGTTTTTGCACTAATAAAGTTGTGGAGTTGTAAAGTATTTTGTCTCGTGTCAGTTACATCGTTATCGCAAATTTTCCAATGTATATGGTGATAAATATTTTTGGTCGTCGCCCTGTTCTAGGTATGTGCAGCGGATGCTGTGAGTGCGCGTGTTGGCTGCGTATCAGACGCTGACCAAGCGTCATTCTGTAGCACGTCCTCAGAATTGTCTCGTTCTCTGCGGGTCTGAGCCCGGGTCGCGATGTCCGGCTCCGGGTCGCGATGTCCGGCTCCGGGTCGCGATGTCCGGCTCCGGGTCGTGTGTGTGTTTTTGTGTTCTGTCTATCTGTGCTCTCACACACCTCCTCCCCCTGCTTCTCCTCCTACTTATGTTATTGTACTGGTTCTGCTCGCCTGCACAGACCCCTCCCCCTCGCTCAGGTTGCGGGTAAATTGAACCTCAGAGATGAAGACAGATGAAATTTCTTTGGAGTGAGCGGCGGCCGACCTCAGCGCGTGTCCCGCTGCTTCTCTGTGATTTCGTTTGTCTGACCTTTACGTGCGGCGGGGGAGATCAGGAGACCATAAAGAAGGAGATGAAGACAGCGGCGGTCCGCGGGAGCCAATGACAGCCTGTTTCTGACAGCTTCATGCTTCCTGTGCGTTTCCTCTGAGGCTTCAGCCAGACTGCAGAAGGAGATTTAAAGGTTTGCTCACGCAGGCTCAAAGTTTCAGGTGACATCAGTTATAACAGTAGGATATTTATTTCCTGTTTCCAGAGAGACCTAGCAAAAGTCGGTCATGTGACACACTCGAGAGCGGACGCTAATGATCCCAGGTTTTTGCTTTTTGGGGTTTCTGCTGATGGAAAATCAGCGTTTTTCCTTTTTCCTTTCCTTTTTTCCTTTCCGGCAATGGCGGCCGCTACTAAGTTTTAAAATTACTCTTATTATTCTTTCTGGGTCACAAAATAAACCTTTAACATATTTTCAGGCGAGAATCTGTGTAAACTTCAAATATCTGCTCGGTTTATCGCATATTTGCAAAAGTGCGCCGACGTTTTCGGAGACGTCTGTGACCCACCAGCTCGATAGCGAGCCGGGGGGTTCAAGGGTCACTCGAGCCGGCGAGAGCAGCGGACCCCCCCGGCTTCATCGTTTTCAGACGGTTTGGCTCACATCAAAGTTATTAGTTTATTAGATTAAATTAAACTTTATTAATCCATCGAGTGGGTTCCTCCGGGATCACACAGCTGAATAAACGTCAGAGTGTGAGACGGTGAAGAGTTTACTCCAGTGTCCTGTTATATTTTAGACAGCAAGGAGCAGACGGCGAGTTTAGTAAACCCCACCGACACAGCGGTGACGCAGATCTGAAGGCGAGACCGTCACATTTCACAGCCTCACACTTCCGGCCTTCTCGGTCTTCGAAGGACCCGGCCAACGTAGACCGCGAAGGCGGGTCCTCCGAAGGATGCATCCGACGTTTTGGGACACAGCTTGTGTGACCCCTACAGCTGGTCCGTCCCGTTATTGTGTCCCCAGAAACAGCTCCGTTCTGTTTTGGGCTTTTGCAGCGTTTTTGTCTTTGTTTCCTTAAACGTGGGTTTAAGGCCACCGTAGATTCCAGCTGTCGATGACGACTCTGCTGTGGAGGAAAAACAGTTTCCTCTCAAAGTGAAGGAATTTGAAGCACCCGAGGTCAGAGCCGCCACCGCGCTCTGAAGGAACGCCATCGGCATCTGTTTCCACGTTTTCTTGGCTCACCGTTCACAGTGAGGGGCGTAGGAGGCTCCGAAAGCAGGAAACCATCAGGCTGACGTGTGTGTGTGTGTGTGTGTGTGTGTGTGTGTGTGTGTGTGTGTGTGTGTGTGTGTGTGTTGGCTGACCTCCAGGCTACCAGGATCTACCCGCTGCCAGGCATGTGCAGGATGGCTGCAGTGTGTTTCACACTCCAGCTGTGTGTGCTTCTTTGTGTGTCTCTGAGTGTGTATGTGTGTGTTAGGTGGCCTTTCATTGGTCGCCTCCGTTTGATCCAGCAGATTCATCCGGTGACCTTTTCCCCGTCATTCAGACTGCACAAAAAACAAAGACACACACACACACACACACACATGCGCACACAGAACAATGGGTGGATTAGCCCAGTTTTTGGTAATGCTGTGTTAATAGGCAGCAGATTACCTGGTTTTGCTGCAGGAAACAGAGACGTGTTTGTTCACGGGTAATGAGGCTTTCAGTTCAAACACTGAGACGGTCTTTATGTTTTATCAGCTGACCTCAGGTCAGCTTGTAACGACCCAAAACACAGAAGAATATCTGTGCCGTGTAAATAAAACATCATGTGAACAAGTGTAATATCAGAGTGCGATTGATGGAGTGATGTCGCATGTTTATGTGTCCAACAATCACGTCTGATGGCGAGGACGTCAGCGCCCAATGATCATTTAGCATCTAAAAACACAGCGCTAGTCTAATCAGGCTACCACTTGGTGAGGAGATGCTAGCGGCCGGTGAAACCCACACTTCAACACAAGACTCCGCCCAGCACTGGCAGAGCGCTCGCCATGAGACAGGAAGAGGAAACGTTATAATCTTATTAACAAAAGATGAACGCGCCACACAACTTTGCAGGCAGGAGACGTGTTTCCGTGTTTATCCTGCTGCACAGTCACAGCGTCGCTGACCGAAATCGGGCTCTGGCTGCAGGACTGGAGTCTGCATGCACTGGATCATCACTCTGGGTTCTCGGCTAGCTTTAGCGTGCAGATCACCAAAGAACCTTTGTAAGGACATAACTTAGTACAGTTACTGTTACTGCCTTCCTGAAAAATGTAATGTGTTTACAGTAATTTGTTACTTTGTTGCACCCAGTGCTTGTTTCAGTGAAAGGATGGAGACGATGTTCTTTGTGTTTGCATGAATAAATGATTCATAGATTCAATGAATTCATTTCATTAGTATTCGTTTGTTTTCCATCACCATAAATTTTCCTGGTATGAGTTTGAGGCTGCAGCAGTTTGGTTTTTAGTTCCTCTCCGTTTTTCTCAGCGGAGCCATGAGTGAGTGGCGTCCTGTCGATCTGCTGTGATCAGTAATCGTTAATATTAATTAACCTACGGACGCAGAAGCATGTTTTGTCCCAGGGCACTGACCTGAAGCCTGTTCTCTACATTTGTTTCTGTTTCCTTTACTGCTGGGTTGGAGCGTGAGGTCAGGTGAGGTTGGGTGAAGCTAAACGGACAGAGAGCAGACACAGCGAGCAGCTTTGGAGCGAGTCGCCGCTCGCTGTTTTCAGAGTCGTTCTGAAGCGGCGCTGAAACACTGTTTATGAATTTATCCGGCTTAGAGCAGCTCTCTCCGCCCGGCTGCATCATCACACACACACACAGGCTGAAGGTGAGCGGTCAGATTTAAAGCTGCTGCATGTGCAGGGTGCATGAACCCGCTGCAGTATCAGGATCTGTATCAGGCACCAGCTGTGACAGATGTGGCGGTTTCCCTGCTGGAAGATTTACACTTATTAACCCGGCGAGGCTGCAGAGAGAGAGCGAGCGTGAAGCGCTCCGGATTAGACCCGGCCTGTGTGAAACACTGCAGCACACCAGCACTTTACCCATAAGCAGCACTAAAGCAGAGAGGAATTATGGGAACTTTTTCTATCACGTATGATTTTGAAGAGTCCTTTAGTGTGAGTGTGGACTGCTGTCACACTCCCGGATGTGTGATGTGCTTCCGTGAAGCTATTCCTGCACATGAACTTCTCCCAGAGCTCCCACTGCTGGGAATACTCCCCGTGATCGAGGCAGGAGGTTACCTGCGCCGGGGCACTGGCTGATGGCGAGGAGGACGTGAGCGTGCGTGTGAGTAACAGCACAGGACTGTAACGAGCTGTGTGGGGCTCAGCACCGACACCGACAGGTCGGTGGTTGGAGCATCTCCGCGCTCGATGGCGTCCTCCTCGCGTGGTGCTTTTGTTGCTTGTGGAGGAAATCACTTCCTGTGTGTGTTCTGATTAGCGTTCTGTGGGATCGTTGGCTTTTGTCTGTTTGATGTGCAGCCAGCAGGACGTCTTTTTCCCGGGAAACCTGGTGCAGAACAAACAGAAGTGGGAGCGCTCCGGCTGATTCCTCCCACCGAACGCCGGCAAACAAATCACAATCAAATCTGACTGCAGAGTTTGCATGATGCAGGGACTTGAGCGCACTCCCCGTGGCTGCGCGTCACCGCTGCAGGATCTGCTCTTTCATTATTTTCTGCCGTCCTCCCCTCATTTCTCTCCTCCTTTAATTTTCTCCCTCGCCGCCTCGTGCTCCGTCTGAACTCGTCTCTCTTTTCGGCTCATTTGCTCAGACCTGTCGGCTGTCGCCGCCCATAACTCACCTCCCGTGCTCGCCGCTCGGAGGCTCAGTGCTCACATCTCTTTTATTTCCACGACGGCTGCGGCAGACCTCCACGCTCCCTCTGCTGATCCCAGCATCGCATCCATCCACATCTGGACCTCTCGCTGCCTCCGGAGGCCCGGAGCAGCCAGAGATGTGAGAGAGTCACTAATGTGGCCCCGAGTTAGATCATCCCGCTAACGGAGGGTCTTCATCAGGATAATGGACTCATCTCCTCTCTCACTGTCAGTAAAGCTCACGTCTATTCATATATGTCCAAGAGTTCTTCCGCTGATGCTCGTTTTCCTGAGGATCCATTTGAGTGAAAGTCCAAAGTCTGCGTGTCGACGCTCGGATTCACCAACAGGAAGTGTCAGATCCCACGCTGCTCCTCTTTCCTGTGCTGAAGCTGTCTCAGCATCCAGGATTACTGAGGGCGGGTGTTATCAGCCTGTGCTGCAGAGGACTGCTGACTGCTGCGGTCGTCTCTGCTGCTTGTGTCAGAGGTGAAAGGTCACCGCAGCAGAGACGGAGCATAAAGGCAGGACAGCTGACATGTGACCTCATTTACATGGACGGATATCAGCTAAACAAACACACATTCCGAAGTTACTACTATGAATTACAGTTATGAGTTGTAATTGTCAGAGAGGGTCAAAGGTCACATTCCGGCGGCACTGATATTGTATCCTGCTGTTTTAGCCGTGGTCCTGCTGCTCCCAGTGGTCACTCGTGGCATTGCAAAAAACCCAACAAACTCACCTGAAGGTAACACCTGTGGACCGCAGACAGCACTGAGCATGTGCAGAAGGCCACAGTGCAGGTGTTGAGCGCTCAGCTCCAGGTGAACTGGTGGTTTTTATGTTAACTGGTCAGATTGGTTTCCATATTCTTCTCCGTTTGAGCTTCACGTGTATCTACAGCCAGTCAGACGCCTGCTCCTGTCGGACTCTCGGCTTTATTGGACTCACCTTTCCAGGTGGAACCAGGTCTGGGAACGCCCCGGCTTCCTGCTCCTCCTGCTTCTCTGGTTGGTTCTCTGCTGGAGGGTGTAGCTCGTTTAGAGGCTTGGTGGTTGGATGATGTTGTTGGTCCTTTGTGTGTGCAGGTTTTTCTGAAGCAGTTTTCATGTCTTTGCTTTTTCCGAGTGTCCCACAGTGCTTCCAGGTATGTCCCGGCTCAGGTATGGAAAGGTGGATGAATGAGACGGAGTTCACGGAAAACATAAAACTGGAGCAAATCTGATCCGGCTGTGTTGTTAGAGGAGTGTGAGTCAGAGATATCCTGACTGGAGCAGGGATCGAGCCCTCCTCTCTCTCTGGACCTGAACCCTCCGGCCGGCTGTGGTCAGATCTGCCGGTGTCCAGGTCTCAGGGACACCTGCGCCCCTCCCACAATGCACCTGGATGAAGACGAAAGGCCTGACCGCCTCCTCTCTCCCACTGTGTCTCAGCAGATCAGGATTAGTCAGGACTACATCTGGATCTGGACTTCTACTACCTGGATTTGGGCCTTTCTGTGCTCTGATTGGCTCTGCCGAGAAGCTGCTCGTGATTGGACCACCTGAATTCGAGGTAAGTTAACCTGTGTGTACTAATGTCTTTAATGAAGCTGCTGCTGGAGCTGCACAGGGACATGCAGGGTGTTACTGTGTGTGTGTCATTAATAACATGATCAGCTGATAGTCACACAGGAGTGTGTGGAGCTTTAATCTCGCTGACTCTTGCCAGATGACCTCTGACCTGTGACATCACATGAATACAGACGTGTCCTGTCATACGTGTACTCCTGTGGTCCTTGTGAGGTCTTCCGTGCGTTGCAGGAAATAAAACTGCAGTCATGGTCAGAAACAACTTTCATTTATGTCATTGTGTTGACCTCTGACCTCTGACCTCTGCATACACAGAAACAGGCTTAAAGAACCGAGTACAGGAAGTAGTCTGTTCCCTTGAAGAGAGATACATGCTGCAGATTTGACTTTGTTTTACTGAACCTGTGTGTGTGTGTGTGTGTGTTTGTGTGTGTGTGTGTGTGTGTGTGTGTGTGTGTGTGTGTGTGTGTGTGTGTGTGTGTGTGACGATAACAAACCGCTGTAAGAATTAATGAGTAAACACTGGAGGATGTGCAGAGTAAATGTGCCTCAGGGTGTGTGTGTGTTTGCCTCGAGGCAGTGCAGAGATCCCACGGGAAAACTGGAGGTTAAAGGCCTGCTTGAACTTGAAAACACACACACACACACACACACACACAGATGAGATAGTACTCTAAAGAAGCTGATAAGGCCTCGACATGCCTCAGATAATAAATCCGCACACAGTCACAGTGTGAGCGAGGAAATCTGCTCGGAGCTGCTGATGGATGAGGGCTGAGATATCCGAGTGAAACGTCTGGAAGTTCGTTCGAAGGATGTTTGTGGAACACAAGAACTCGTTTTTTCCACTGAGCTGCAGTCTGGACGTTGTTATCAAAGTCGGAATTTCTTTGGAAAGCAAAGCTGCGACTGACAGTCGGGATATTTGAAGAGATCCAAGCGCGGTGAGGAAGTTGGGCTTTTTTTTTGGATGTTTCTCGACGGTTTTTGTGCAAAGGTTCAAATTTTAAGACGCACTGTTTAAAAGTGTCCAAATGTTTGTAGACAGCTGTTCCACTGACGTAAAACCAGGATTTGTGGGGACCTGATAGGAAAATATAAAAGTTTGATGTGTGAAGTCGATCAGCGGCGTTTTGATCTCGTGCTCACGCCGTCAGGTTTGTGTGTGCGGCTGCATAAATCTCTGAAAGGGTTTGTTCAGTGTCGGTCGGCGAGGACAGCGCTGCTTCACACGGGAGCGTTTGTGAAACTACAGAAACTCATCGGCTCATTCACAAAAATGTCATTCAAGACAGTTTTTTAAAAAGCATTTTGTGGGGACGTTTGAGTGAAGCGGTGAGGTTGGAAAATGTGGATGGTGGGGACATTTGGATTGTGCCACACAATAAGAAGTTAACCCTAACCTGTGGTGATGAGTCCTGCAGGTTTCCACGTCACAGCGACACAGACGCGGGGCCGATTCATGGCTTCATTGTTATGGCGGTGCTCGGGGTCTTTGACCCGAACCCCACGCTCCTCTCAGACAGACGCTGTGACGGGGAAATGTTTGTGTTTGACGGAGCAGATGATGGCTCGCTGCAGCGCTGCGTTCGTTTGCAGAACTCACTCCTAAAGAGCCGTGCAGGGACCGGAAGCCAAGCTGACCCGCCAATAAGACAGTTTGGAGTTTGTTTTTTGCCAAATTTTGGTTTTACTGACAGCTTAAAGTCTCACTTTGCATGCTGCCACATAAAAACACTCCTCTGCAACCAAAACACCAAATGCTGCTTCGCTTCCCTCCTCTTCCTCCTCCTCTTCCTGGTGTCAGTGCGATGGAGTAACTGATGCCAAGCAGCTCCTTCATCTGACAGGTCACAGAACGCTCAGCAATCACTGATGGAATCGGTTTCACACCGCCCTCCTACGGGGGTGCTGGGACGCGTTTTGTCACATGTTAATTCCTGACGTCCGGCGTTGAGCCCGGCAGACTTGACGTTTCTGCTGCAGTGAAGCTGGAAACGCTCGATCAAGAGAAGCTTCGACTGAGACTTTTGTTGATTAATGAGCCGGGACGTCTCAGCCGAAAGCACTCGATCATGGAAGAATGGGAACTGGCTAATACCTGGACCACCCAGGAAGTAATCCCCACTCACGCCAATTATTACTTATTGATGTTTTGGGCCCAATGAGAACCCCAGTCTCATCACCCCAGAGGTGATAAGTGACCGTGACACGGAGCAGACTTAACCAATCACTGCACAGTATGCAGTCAGCATTTATCTGATGGAGCCAATCCCAAACAACATATGGCTCTGTTTACGTTTGTGCTCCGATCCCAACAGGAGGAACGACCGGTTAGCTTCAGTCTGTGGAGATCGATCATCGATTACAGAGAGGAGGTGTGTCCGTGTGTGTGTGTGTGTGTGTGTACTCGTTGTACTGATGTTTCGGTGACACCGTTCCCAGTAATGTGAGTTATTGCTGACACAGAGGACGTCAGCATAGGAATCTCGGAGCGAGTCTCAGGAAGTCTTCCTCCCATACTTCTACCTTTCTGCTGCTGGCAGATAAAGGCTCCTCTCTCTGCTCAGGGATTAAGGCCAGCAGCGATTATCTGATCTTTGTCTTGCTGAGGGCCTGAGACTCCCAGCCCCCAATCACAACAGCACTGACAGTGCTCTCAAAGCCTGGCTCGACTCGCGGTGCTGAGGAAATGACCCAGTTAGAGCGAAATGTTGGGGGTCAGCTGACTGGGAACGCCGGCTCCAGGATGACTGTGTCAGCAGGAAAATCTCCAGTTATGATGGATGATGGTCCCTTCCCCTCCTTCACTCATGAATTCGATCTGTTTCTCAGCGTGTTTTATGTTAGTCAGGATTTCTGTGATTACGTGGTGACCTCTGACCTTTGACCCCTGACCTCCTGTGAAGTAAGGTTTTGCTTTTGTTTGTGTTTTTGTTTCATTTTGATAAGCCAGCTCATGAAGTCTGTTTCCTGCTGGTTTGAGGCAATAAAACTGTTGCTGTGGACGTGTCCTCGATTGTGGGACTTTGAATGGCTGCAGGATTAATCCTGTGTGTGTGTGAGCAGGTGGTGGTGGTGGTGGTGTTGGGGGTGGGGCTGCATGTCTGTCTTTGGATTAAATGTAAAAAGATTGGACCTCCTCCTCGGTCCCTCCTGTCTTTATCTGCCTGGCTGGAAAAAGGCTCTAAACCTCATGACCCCTCGTGCCTCCGATGGTGTATGACTGTGTCTGTCCTTACCAGGGTCACGTGGCTACAGCCTTCCTGCTGTCAGTCATGGCCCCTGAGCACCAGGCAGGCATGCCTGGTGGTTGGTGCTCCACTGAGGAGGTAGAAGGCCAGCAGCAGCTGGTTATACCAGGTTATTCTTCAAGCAAGCTTTAATTGTCACATACACAATCATACAGAGTACAACATGTAGTAAATGGCCTGCATTTGTATAGAGGCGCTTTACACTACATTCAGTCATCCACCCCATAGTAGTGAAATGCTTGTGTCCGAGCTGCGGACAGGCTGGAGGCCATTTTAGGACTTGGTTTTAGCATGGGGGGTCTAGCCAGGCCCCTTACTGAATCCAGTAAGGGTCTGCGCTCCAAAGGTGTGTAGTCTTACCACTACAGCTTCTTCCTCAGGACACAGAGGAAGTGCAGCTGCTGGGCCTTCGTTACCAGGGGGATGGTGTTGTGGGTCAATTCATTTCAGTGTTATTTATACAGCGTCAAATCACAACAACAGTCGCCTCAAGGCGCTTTATATTGTTTCATTTCATTTATTTATTTATTTCACACTTGGTCAACAGTTTCCACAGTTAGTTCTTTCAGACAAACCAACCACACTGTCTGTCAGTAAAGCAACCATGTGTGAAAAGCAGCAGGAAGAAGAAAATATTCGTATTAAACCCCGCCCCCTCTCTACAATCCAACTTATATTGCAAGTGGGCACCAAAAGTCAAGGAACAAACTAACATTAACATTTATCTCCGGTGTTTGAGGTGTTGTGTTGTATTGGTGTTTGCGGTGTTTGCGGTGTTGTGTTGGTGTTTGTGGTGTTGTGTTGTGTTGTGTTGGTGTTTGCGATGTTTGAGTTGTTGTGTTGGTGTTTGTGGTGTTTGAGTTGTTGTGTTGGTGTTTGTGGTGTTTGAGTTGTTGTGTTGGTGTTTGCGGTGTTTGAGTTGTTGTGTTGGTGTTTGTGGTGTTTGAGTTGTTGTGTTGGTGTTTGCGATGTTTGAGTTGTTGTGTTGGTGTTTGTGGTGTTTGAGTTGTTGTGTTGGTGTTTGTGGTGTTTGAGTTGTTGTGTTGGTGTTTGCGGTGTTTGAGTTGTTGTGTTGGTGTTTGTGGTGTTTGAGTTGTTGTGTTGGTGTTTGTGGTGTTTGTTGGTGTTTGTGGTGTTTGCGGTGTTGTGTTGCTGTTGTTTTGTGTTGGTGTTTGCGGTGTTTGAGGTGTTGTGTTGTTGTGTTGGTGTTTGCGGTGTTTGAGTTGTTGTGTTGGTGTTTGCGGTGTTGTGTTGGTGTTTGTGGTGTTTGAGTTGTTGTGTTGGTGTTTGCGGTGTTGTGTTGGTGTTTGTGGTGTTTGCGGTGTTGTGTTGGTGTTTGCAGTGTTTGAGTTGTTGTGTTGGTGTTTGCGGTGTTTGAGGTGTTGTGTTGGTGTTTGCGGTGTTTGAGGTGTTGTGTTGGTGTTTGCGGTGTTTGAGTTGTTGTGTTGGTGTTTGCGGTGTTGTGTTAGTGTTTGTGGTGTTTGTTGGTGTTTGTGGTGTTTGAGGTGTTGTGTTGTGTTGGTGTTTGCGGTGTTTGAGTTGTTGTGTTGGTGTTTGCGGTGTTGTGTTGGTGTTTGTGGTGTTTGAGTTGTTGTGTTGGTGTTTGCGGTGTTTGAGTTGTTGTGTTGGTGTTTGCGGTGTTTGAGTTGTTGTGTTGGTGTTTGCGGTGTTGTGTTGCTGTTGTTTTGTGTTGGTGTTTGCGATGTTGGTGTTTGCGGTGTTGTTTTGTGTTGGTGTTTGCGATGTTGGTGTTTGCGGTGTTGTGTTGTGTTGGTGTTTGTGGTGTTTGAGTTGTTGTGTTGGTGTTTGCGGTGTTTGAGTTGTTGTGTTGGTGTTTGAGGTGTTGTGTTGTGTTGGTGTTTGCGGTGTTTGAGTTGTTGTGTTGGTGTTTGCGGTGTTTGAGTTGTTGTGTTGGTGTTTGCGGTGTTGTTTTAGTGTTTGTGGTGTTTGAGTTGTTGTGTTGGTGTTTGCGGTGTTTGTTGGTGTTTGTGGTGTTTGAGGTGTTGTGTTGTGTTGGTGTTTGCGGTGTTTGAGTTGTTGTGTTGGTGTTTGTGGTGTTTGAGGTGTTGTGTTGGTGTTTGCGGTGTTGTGTTGGTGTTTGTGGTGTTTGCGGTGTTGTGTTGGTGTTTGCGGTGTTTGTTGGTGTTTGCGGTGTTTGAGTTGTTGTGTTGGTGTTTGCGGTGTTTGAGCTGTTGTGTTGGTGTTTGCGGTGTTTGAGGTGTTGTGTTGGTGTTTGCGGTGTTTGAGGTGTTGTGTTGGTGTTTGCGGTGTTGTGTTGGTGTTTGCGGTGTTGTGTTGGTGTTTGTTGGTGTTTGTGGTGTTTGAGGTGTTGTGTTGTGTTGGTGTTTGCGGTGTTTGAGTTGTTGTGTTGGTGTTTGCGGTGTTGTGTTGGTGTTTGTGGTGTTTGAGTTGTTGTGTTGGTGTTTGCGGTGTTTGAGTTGTTGTGTTGGTGTTTGCGGTGTTTGAGTTGTTGTGTTGGTGTTTGCGGTGTTGTGTTGCTGTTGTTTTGTGTTGGTGTTTGCGATGTTGGTGTTTGCGGTGTTGTTTTGTGTTGGTGTTTGCGATGTTGGTGTTTGTGGTGTTGTTTTGTGTTGGTGTTTGCGATGTTGGTGTTTGCGGTGTTTGAGTTGTTGTGTTGGTGTTTGCGGTGTTGTGTTGCTGTTGTTTTGTGTTGGTGTTTGCAATGTTGGTGTTTGCGGTGTTGTTTTGTGTTGGTGTTTGCGATGTTGGTGTTTGCGGTGTTGTTTTGTGTTGGTGTTTGTGGTGTTTGAGTTGTTGTGTTGGTGTTTGCGGTGTTTGAGTTGTTGTGTTGGTGTTTGAGGTGTTGTGTTGTGTTGGTGTTTGCGGTGTTTGAGTTGTTGTGTTGGTGTTTGCGGTGTTTGAGTTGTTGTGTTGGTGTTTGTTGGTGTTTGTGGTGTTTGCGGTGTTGTGTTGCTGTTGTTTTGTGTTGGTGTTTGCGATGTTGGTGTTTGAGTTGTTGTGTTGGTGTTTGCGGTGTTGTGTTGTGTTGGTGTTTGCGATGTTGGTGTTTGCGGTGTTGTGTTGTGTTGGTGTTTGTGGTGTTTGTTGGTGTTTGTGGTGTTTGCGGTGTTGTGTTGCTGTTGTTTTGTGTTGGTGTTTGCGGTGTTTGAGTTGTTGTGTTGGTGTTTGCGGTGTTTGAGTTGTTGTGTTGGTGTTTGTGGTGTTTGTGGTGTTGGTGTTTGCGGTGTTGTGTTGTGTTGGTGTTTGCGGTGTTGTGTTGTGTTGGTGTTTGAGGTGTGAGGGTGTCTGCACGACTTCAAACTGAAAGTAGAAACAGCAGCGGGCGCTATGGTAACCGCTAACTAAACGTTAGTGTTAGCCGAGGTCGCCGTTTGCACTCGTGTTTCTGGTGTTTGATGATGACGTAAGGTTAACCCTGGCATGTTGTGAGCTGTGACGATCTGAGGAGGTCAAAGGTCATGTCCTTCCTGTCCACTCTGACCTCAGTGTGAGGTCGTCCAGGTTAGAGCCTCACTGTGTAGTCAGTCTCGTCTTTGTTCCCCTCAGTGTTTGTGTTTATTTGTCACTTCTGCACAGCACCTATAATTTCATTGCACCTGTACAGTGACAATAAAGGGCTATTCTATTCTATTCTATTCTATTCTATTCTATTCTCTTGCAGAGAAGCGGAGGTGTGAAGCTTTCCCCTGAAAGGTTTTGGTGTGTCTGTGCTCTCTGTCCCACTTCGGCCTGTTTTTCCTTCCTAAGGTGTAAATCTGTGTCTCTGTGTTTGACCTGGTTTCCATCACGTGTCTGCTCCGTCACCCTCCGATGAAGCGGGGTGGGGTGCTTGGACGGAGGATGGCGGCTGACCTCCGGGGCTGACTTCTGGCGACTGATCTCTGGCGGCTTGCCTGGAGCCGGCCCACTTTAAACGGGTGCTGTTCATTTGTTTTTTCACCGTGTCCCAAATTTGTGCTTCCTGTCTGAGCCAGAAACCGGAGCTGAGGAGGAACTTCAGACTCTGGGAGCTAAACGCTTGTGTGGGAGTAACCGTTCTCATTTTGTCAGGGAGGCCTCGGTGGAGGTTTCACGCAGCTCCTGCAGTGAAGTTTCCTTCGAGGGTCTGAAGTGAATTAGACTGATGGAGTGTGTCGGCGTGTTAGCACGAGGCGTTCTGTCCAATGTTAGGTCTGGATACAGGAACAAAGCAGAAGCTGCTGCCTCGTTGAGGTGACGGGACACAGGCAGATATCGCCTCAAAGACAGAAATGTGGATTTTATTTAAAGTGCGTGGATGTGAGAGTGTCGCTGCAGGATATTCTGAAAGATCACAAAACAAAATCAGGCTGTGAAATCTCAGCGCAGAGCCTCGCTTCCTTTCAGCCAGCATCAGCCAACAATATGGCCTGCACACACACACACCTGTACGTACGCACACCTATGCACATGTTACGAGCAGCTCCTATCAGAAGCTTCGGGTAATTGTAGTCGTGTTGGACTCGACAGGTAAACGCAGCACGCCTGGTTTAGCTAACTCAGTGAGATGAGCTGGAAAAGAACTGATTGAGTTTTTTTTCAAGGAATCAGCCGGATTTGATGCCGGCACGCTTTGGACGGGGCGGCGGCGTTTCAAAGATCGCCCACAGGTACTCGCCGAGCGCTTGATTAAACCGCTCTGATCTCGCTGTTTCGATCCCTGGCTGCTCCGGCCTGCGTGCCAAAGTGTCCGTGGTTAAGGTGCTGAACCTGGTGCTGAACCTGGTGCTGCTCCTGATGCGTTTGTCAGTGTGTGTGCGCGTGTGTGAGTGTGCGTACGTGCATGTGTGTGCGTGTGAGTTCAGTGGTCTAAATATGATGCTGAGAAAAGTCGACTCCCCCCGCGCAGCATCCTGAAACAGGATTACACGTCAGGCTTATTCCAGCACAGAGACGATGTACGCGTCACGTTTATTAGAGATCAGGCTCCTCCGGGCCGTCACGCCCTTACAGCAGTGAGTTGTGGGTAGCTGGAATCCTCTCGGATATCAGCGGGGTTAATCACAAGGGCCAATATTTCAATCAGATGGAAAAAGCTGAAAATTTGCCGCGAGCTTGTTCTGCTGCCGAGCCTGAGAGAGAAACTTATGGGCTCTGGGAGCGTTTCAGACGCGGCGAGGTCACAGAGCCAATCTGATTCTCGTTTCCGTGAACGTGTCACAGACGGGCTGCAGGAATAACTGTGCTGTGTTGATCTGGGATCATCTAACATTGAATGTTTCACATGATAGTTTAAACACAAACGTGTTTGAATGGCACAGCTCGCTGACGCCATGTTTTATGTGGGCAGGGATGAGTCCAAAGGGGGGCACGGGGGCACTACACCATATTTATTTCACATTGAAAGTGAAATGATATAAAATCGAGTGTTAATATTAAAAAGTAAAGCTTTTTCCAAGCGCTAGTAAAACTGTGAGGGTTGGTTGAACATCATAACGTCTGTATTCAGCAGCACAGACACAAACCTGAGGATGCTGAGACACTGTTCTTCATCCGTCACAACACACACACACACTTCAAACCACACCAAACTCACACAGCCTTCCAGAAACACAGCGAAGAGGAGTTTGTCCTGCCTTGGATGTGATTGCATATTTATCGTATTTTATCTGACTTTGTCCTCAGAGACCGCGATCACGTTAAAAGTCCTGATGAGTCCACAAGACAAATTACTGTGTGTGTGTGTGTGTGTGTGGCTGCCATTAGGCTCCCACCCTTCATTTGTCTAATGGATGAA
This sequence comes from Mchenga conophoros, assembly GCF_057382185.1. Lineage (NCBI taxonomy): Eukaryota > Metazoa > Chordata > Actinopteri > Cichliformes > Cichlidae > Mchenga > Mchenga conophoros. The sequence goes on from NC_140546.1 coordinate 1,010,970, forward strand.
GACTTAAGCCCCCTTAAAACACAACGTGCACGCTCACTGCATGTGCACGGTGATCCATTAATTAGCTTAAGTGGACCCTCAGCACCCCCCCCCCCCCCCCCCCCCCCCGGCGCGTCCTCGGTGAGAAAGCATCTGTAAAAGTCAGCTGATTTATCTGTGACGTCTCAGACTCTGAGCCCCACCCCCCCACCCCCCGGCCATCCTCTGAGATGTTTCCAGGCAGTTTTCCAGATTTTCCAGAATCCCGGTATTTATCCCTTAAAGGGGCGGAGCAGCAGCTTATCTGAGAGCCTCGGCCTTTTCTTCTTTGTGATTGGCTCCGCTTCGTCCCGGAGCCGTGAGGAATGTTGCCTCCAGGGGAATTTTCCTTCATCTATTCCTGAGACGACGCCGATGGGGCTGCAATGTGGAGGGTGCTCAACATGAGATATAACTTTTACTCGATAGAGAAATTAAGCTATCGCGATAGACCTCGCCGCTCTTGTCCTCTTAAAAAAAAAAAAAAAAAAAAAAAAGGTCAGCCAATCCAAATTAAGCAGCGCAGAGCCGAACCAATCACAGCCGCAGCGTCACGTCGTGTGACTTGTTACGTACAGCACAAGTGCCAAGCCACACGTGTGTTTGTTTGGGAAGCAGCCAGCGGGTAATGGAGGAATCTAGCGCCACCTGCTGCTTTGGTGTGTTCATAGCAGCGTTTTCCTTCATTTCTGCCTTTATGTGTGGACGGGATTATTTTTTAAAACGAAAACGGAAAATCTCCGTTTTCAAAAATACCCGTGTACGTGTGGACGTAGCCTCAGTCTCTGACTGGAAGCGCTAATTCGTCATTCGGCTTTTGTCAGACTAAAGTAACTGTTAAAACTGTTTGAAAAGCTCAGCTATACAACAAGGAGAGATTGAGAATTTCCTTTTAGTTCTCAGTTTATTTGATATTGACAAAAGTTAGTCAGTTTTGTCTGTTCTTCTGTAAAACAAACTAAGATTTATTTTTAGAATTAATATTTTGTTTCTAAGTGGAATTGACAATTTAGTCTGTTTCATTTGTTCTGTTTTGAAACTTAAACGCTTTAGCGGCTGCCTTTTGTGTAGTTTGCAATATTTGCCTTTATTTATCTGAAAAAGTCTCATGTTCCTTAAGTACATCTACCCTGTTGAACTTATTATGGGAAATAAATATTTAAAAACAAGCTGCTGATTATTTCACATTTTACTTGTGAGCAACGGCACATTTAAATCTTACAAATATAGTTATTTGGCTGATATCGTGATAGATATCGTTATCGCCTGAAATGAAAAAAACATATCGTGATATGAAAAAATCTCATATCGCCCAGCTCTACTGGAAAGCAGATCAGAGACTTAAGGATTAATTTGCTGAGGAGCAGCAGACCTCAGACCCGCAGCAGAAAGCTGATTTATTGATCCGTTTCTGGATCAGCTGTGCAGGTGAGCACTGACTCGCTGCTTCTTCTTCATGTCTTTGTTTCCTGTGATCACACACAGACGGCACGAGGAGGAGAAACGCTGCTTTGACTTTATAGTTTGGACCTCCACCTCCTCCTCCACCTCCTCCTCCACCTACTCCTCCTCCTCTCAGCTCAGCTTTGTTTTAGTTTGGTTCTGATTAGCAGCGTCTCTGTGAGTCCGTCAGGGTCAGTTGTCTGTTTGAAACCACACACACAGTTCAGAATAATCCTTCTTCATATGACTGCCCTTAGTGCAGCTCATCGTCTGCCACTGTTTCCATGGTAACAGCAGGAGCAGGAGGTGATAGCTTTGATAGCTTTGTTCTGATTGGCTGGCTATATCCTGTCTCTGTGACATCACACACAGCCAAGAGCAGAAAAAACTCTGTGAGCCTGAGTGTTTCATGCAGACGCCTGGAGGAGGAGGAGGCCGCGTTTTGGCTGCCGTGCTGACTTTAATCATCGGCTGACGCTCGTCATGTGACCTCAGCTGAAACGCAGAGTGAATTTAGCTGTTTGGAGGAAGTAAGAGTGTCACATCCTCGTGCTCGGCTGGTCGGGAAGCTGCTCAGCGTTTATCGTTGGCAGTGATGGGGAAGAATGTGTTTTTAACAACCGCAGCCTGGCTCTGTGTGACGGCAGCTTTCAGTGTTGGTGTGTTGGAGAAAAACACTCACTGAACAGGGACGACTCACACTGACTGACTTTGACTCCCACCTCCACTGCTAGGCGAGCTTCAGAGGGTTGGTTTGGGCTAAAGCACGCCCCCGACAGGTGGAGCTGGGAATGACACGTCTCCTTGTTCTAAACTCCATCCTTCATTAGCTTCTCTGTCAGCTTCATTAGCATGATGCCAGTCATCATCACACACCGTGCTGCAGTGATGGCTGTTAGGCTCATTGGCTCTGTTGTTTTCCTGTCAGTGAGCATCTTTGAGCAGCAGATGGGGGGTGCAGCTCAATCAGCTGTTTGAGGCGCTCAGCTTCATCAGAACAGTCACAGTTAGACTGTTTGATCATATACGGCTACAAACATCAGGTATGGCTTTTAATAAGAGCGGCTCATGTGCACAGGCCTGCATCCCCACAGACTTCTGTGAGTTTGAGTTTCATGGTGTGAATAAACGAGGAGCTTGGACAGGAAGCGAGTGAAGATGTTACAGCTCCTGTAGTGTTTCAGAGTAGATCCTGGTGAGGAACTCGTTCTGGATTTAATGGTTCTGTTGTAAACAGAAATGGATAAAATTCCCGGCCGTACACTGTCAGCACTAACACACACCGACAGCAGCAGGCTTGCTTACACTAATGAATGGAGAAAACTGCAGGACTCTGGTCCTAAACTAGAATGACCACAGGTGTGTGTCCCTCTGTGTTAGCCCTGTGACAGGCTGGCCACCTGTCCAGGGTGTAGCCCCGCCTCTGCTGGGGGGGTAGAGAAGAGCCGGTGACCCTACACTGGTCTGAAAGACGGAGCTGCGTGTGATTGATGTGACTGCATGGAGGACTCAGACCTGTGTGCAAAACACACCAACCAGAAGCCAGAAATGGAAGCTGTTCACCTTCAAAATAAAACTCATCAACTAGTCAGGGAATACTCATTTGTCCTTAGCAACCACTGGCCATGGCAACACGTTTGTAGGCCTGCAGAGCGAGAGCGGCCTGCGTGAGGAACAACATGAGAGATCCCAGAGGTGGAGCTCATTACACGTGTACGGCGTGAAGCTGAGCTGCAGCATCAATAACCTGTCAGATGTTATTTTTTGTGATTGATTGTTATAATAAGCTGGTCAGACGTTAGTTTATGGCTGTGTGACTCGATGAACTTACATATGAAGCAGTTTACCTGTGCAGTGAGGGAAACCGCTGCTCCGAGCCTCAGAGCCGCGAACACGCCCTCGTCCTGTCCTGCAGAGTCGGTGATGGCCGGCGTTTCGGTGTTTCAGCAGTGTAAGTGTCAGAGAGACACGGCGCCCTGACAGGCTGCAGAAACACCAGCTGCATACATTTAACACCTCAGTGTGTGTGTGTGTGTGTGTGGTTTGAGACTGCAGCACGCTCACCGCACACTTTCTGAAAAACCTCCGAATGTTGGAGTGTTTCCGGATTTCAGCTGTCAGTCAGGCGCGATCCGAGCTGTGCCGGCTCTCTGACAGTTTGAGGCCGCCGCTCGCTCGGCGCCTCGCTGTATTCGCATCTCTGCTGACCTGTTTCTGTGTGAGGCCAGTGCTGCTGCTGTTCAGACGTTTGCACTCTAAACTGCTTTCTGATGCTCTGTGCCACGAGTTTAACATTTATTGACCAAAGTGCTCCACAGCCATCATCGTCGGCCTGGTTTTAAGTAAAATCACTGAGAGCCGAGGAGGCGGAGCCTTTGTCTTCTTAAAAAGAGTCACGTTTGTCCTGAGGCGCTAAAGCCAGCCGTGCAGCTCCAACCTGAAGCTCGCCGTCCTTTTAAATGAACGAGTACTAAACATACAAGTCGCTGGACTGTGGAGATGCTGTCGCGTAGCTGCTCTGAGGTTTTCATGCTTTGGTTCTGAGACGTTCTTTGTATTTGTGCTGCATTTAAACTAACCTCTGTTTCTTTGTCTTTTTCCATGTGCCGTCTGTGTCTGACCACCGCTCCTCAACAGGTATGTGAGACATGAAAATGTCTTTGCTTTTGCTGTCATGTTTGTGGCTTTTCTCTCACCTGTACAGGTGAGCGCTGGTGTGGTTTGGTGATGAGCTTTTGAAATGGTTTGTTTGTGTAATATTCTCTGTCTTATCGTCATGGATATCACAAGTTTACACAAACTTACTGGATTAAACTTGATGTTAGCCGTGTTGGTGTTTTCTGACAGAGCAGCGCCCCCTGCTGGTTTAAGTTGCATTTACAGGATAAATCTTGGGCCTGTTACGTTGAGCTCTGAGGTTTTAAACCTTAATAGGTTAAAGAAGAGTCGAGTCTGGTGTTTGTTATTTCTGTTGCGTGCTCGTGGTGTTGCTCAGGGAAGCGTCCTGGGGCCTTTATCGTTGTAGAAAAAGGAATCGACTTGCCTGCTCGTCGTTATGCAGGCTGTGCTCTGAAAATGAATGAGCAGCAGTATTTTGGGGGCTGAGCTCAGTTTAATCAGTAAATATTGCATATTTATGGTTATCTTCAGCAGAGAAGAGTTGGCTGCAACAAAAACCCAGCAGAGGACAAAATGAACCAACCAGCACGCTGTTATCAAGTAAAATTACAGATCAGTCCCTCGCTGCCTGTTTGGAAAGGATTTAAAAAGCGTGTTGCAGACTGAGCGTGTGCAGCTGCAGCTCTCGCAGTGATTAAAGCGACTGAGCTTTTTATGAAAAATCCACTTTTTGGAGCAAATGAAAAAGTTCCCGTTTTTGTCCCCGCTCCTCCAGAATGTAAAGTGTGACGGCAGCGAGGCTGCCAGCACCGCTTAACTTCACTTCACTGAGTTTTAACAGCTAATCTGCCAGATGGTGAGCTGTACCCGAGCCGAGATGGAGAAATTCCCAGGTTAACTTGTCTGAACACGACCCAAATCAGCATCGCGCCAGCAGGCAGCTCGCACAGGTGGGGGGCTTTTCTGCGTCCTCGTCTCAGAAGCTTCGGGGACCGAGAGAAAAACGGTCAGAAACGATGGACTGCTGGTTCACGGTGTCAGGTGTCTGCTGCTGCTCCACCCGTGATCTTCCTCGTGAGTCAGTGACTGATGGTGGAAAACACATCGGCACTCTTTATCTTCTCCTCGCACTGACAGGACTCTGCTTTTCACTGTGAGAGAAATCTGAGCCGATGTCGACGATCAGAGAAACCTGCAGCCTTCGGCTCGGGATTTACAGCCGTCTGACGTCTGCAGACGCCAACGTTTCACCAAGAAAATGACGTTTGTGTTTCGCTTGGAGAAACCAGAAGGAGCAGCACGCTGCAGCGACTCTGGTGTGTCAGCAGCCCCCAGTTTCCTGCAGATATACAGTTGTGCCTAGCTTAGCACAGACTGATAGCGGCGGGCCGTTATCACGGCGCTTCCCTACATTTGGATCTGTTTGGACAGCTGCAGTGGTGCAGCTGCCAAATAATCACGACTGCACTATTTCAGGGAAACTGCTGTGTTTCTGTCCAAACTTTGATGACACATTTCTGTGTTAGCAAATCAGGGCCAAGCATCAGCGTTGCCATGGTAATCCAACGCTGAGCACCACAGCTTCATCACGTTCATGTTTAAACTGATGTCTGGACCGTACACCGTATATAAAAGATGGGCATGCTCTGTAAAGCCTCAGTGTTAGTGAGTTGGCCTATCAGTTACCAGCTCAGGAGCTCTGTCAGCTCTGACCTCACAGCAGCCGTGTTATTGGTCAGACACACTCCGCACGTCAGCTAGCAGCTACAGCCACCTGTGTCACCATACACCTGACGGTCAATGGGGCCACGCCCCCACAAACAGCTGTTGTATGAATAAATATGTTTATTTTAACATGGCAGTCTCTGGGGACTGACACACTGCTGCCCCTGCTGGATGTCTGGGGAACTGCAGGTTTCTTTGTCTTTGTGAAGCTTCGATGCTCACGTCTCAGAGAAAGAGATGGAGGTGATCTCTGCAGGCGACGCTCTAATCCCGCCGAGAGCAGATTAACCCCTGAGAGAGAGCTTCTGTGTCGTCAGATCTCAGCAGTAATCTGATTTAGACCGACTGTCGCCGTCTCATCTGTCTCATCCCCTCATCCTCTGACCTCGTCTTCTCTCCTGCCTGTTTTCTCTCATCCTCCTCTTCCTCTGACCTCGTCTTACTTTAATCCGTCTTTGCCGCTTCTTCCTTCAGCCTCCTCCCCGCAGAGCCTGTCTTTCCGTTGCCACGGCAGCCGTGGTATCCCAGCATGCTCGGCAGGGGGCTCTGACTGTGGAGTGGCCGAGCGTCTGCTCGTGTCAGAGCTGAACGTGACGAAGCAGAGGCAGAAGTGATGAGGGAGGCAGGAAGAGAGCAGATAGAGGATCAGACGGGAGGAGGCAGGTCAGGCTGCGTCCTCTTGCTGTTTCTCAGAGGAAGTACGACGACTGAACCAGTGTTTAAAAACCAGCTTTAAGCTAAAGTCTCAGTTATCATTGAATATGGAGAGTTTCTGTTTGGCTCACAGAGGCCTCAGAACATCATTATTAATCACATGTGACCTCAACTGCAGCCATGAGACGTCACAGGTCAGCTGGTAACAGAGAAACAGCCTCAAACCTGCGTTCTGTCTGAAGGTCAGCAGGGGGCGATGGTAAGACTTCTACAGGAGGATTCCTGACCTTTGACTCACCAACAGTCATGTCAAGGTAATCAAACGACCCCCTATGAGCGAACACGTTGGAGACAGTAGGAAGGAAAAACTCGCTTCTAACAGGAAGAAACCTCCAGCAGAACCAGGCTCAGTAAGACTCTGGTTAGATACCTAGAGCAGGGCGATATGGCCAAAAATATTTATCACGATATATATTTGAAAATTTGCGATAACGATATAACTGACGATATAATTGATGCGAGACAAAATACAACTCCACAACATTACTAGCGCAAAAAAACAACCTTCCATTTATTTTCACTTAAACAAGAAGCTGGTTTTTATGTACATTAAAGCTTTATAAAAATGTAACAGTGCAAATGCAAATTCCTTGCTGAAAGTTTAACCAAAAGGCATTTCCAGTAGAAATGGGCTGACATATCCTGAGCATAACCATGTATAATATCCACTGAAGTTAAAAAGAGGTGCTTTGCAACATTAAACTGCAGTGTGCAGTACGTATTTTTCGGAACACAAGGTGCACGGGATTATAAGGCACATTAAGCGAAACAAAGCAGTCAGATAAATCAAACTTTATTAAACTCATTCTTCTTGCTTCCTCCACTTCTGTACCATTGATTCATTAATGTTAAATTCTCTGGCAGCTGCTCTATTCCCATGTTGTTGCAGTATATTAATGACTGACCTCGTATTGTGGATGGATTATCTCAGTTGTTCTCCTGACTGAAGTTTGGTCCGTTTACAGCATCCTGCCATGCGATTGCATTTGTCTCTAACCATGAGGAACCTTCACGTTAACTTTTATAAGTGGAAAAGTGTTAGTGTTCGTCCTCCAGCTTCACTGTTTATGTTATGCTAACATAGCTGTGTCGCTAGCGATCACGTAGCACATCATTATATAGCAGCTAGCCCAACTTCAGTAACCCTACAAACGTCACTGCTGTTTAGTTTCCTGTCTTCATTTATGTTGGAAGTGATAGCAGAGCGGTACGTTTGATTTTTTTCAGAAATCTCTCAGTCAGAACATGCAATATCATGCTTAGGTAACTAGCGAAACTAGCGAGCTAACTTCCGCTAGCTTCCTGCTAACTTCTAACTCCGTTAAATGTAATAACTTTTGTTTTCATGGATGCCTGGAAGTTAAACTTCATAGTTACACCTGGTAAAGCAGCAATGCTGATCGTTTTATTAAAGATGAAAGAATTTAGACAGTTTTTAACTCTCAGTGATGCTGCAGTGTTCGTTTGACCTGAAGCATACGGAGTTTAGGACCCAGATTTAAGAGCATCTTAGTCCGACAAATACGACAATAACGACGGCCGCTTGCATGTTCTGCAAAAAAATGTGCTTTGTCGTGTATCTGACGGACAAACACCAAACCAGTTCCACATCACTGAAGTTGCACCATTTTTACAAACCAATTCTGGTTCATCTGTTTCACTCAACAATCGGCCATGTGCGTATGAAAACAAAGGCACTGCGCATGCGCGTTTTACTCATATTCTATCGCGATATTTCATTTTCCTATCGTTGCCTAACATTATACCGGTATTACCGTGAACGGTATAATATGGCGCAGCCCTAATATTTCTAAGCTTTTCGGGGCCGAGTACAATAACCTCAGTTTTATCTGAATTAAGAAGCAGAAAGTTAGCGGCCATCCAGTTCTTTATGTCTTTAAGACATTCCTGCAGTTTAACTCATTGGTGTGTGCTATCTGGCTTCATGGACAGATAGAGCTGGGTGTCATCTGCATAGCAGTGTAAATGTATGCTATGTCTTCTAATGATGCTGCCTAAGGGAAGCATGTATAATGTAAACAGAATTGGTCCTAGCACTGAACCCTGTGGAACTCCATAATTAACCTCAGTGTGTGAAGAGGACTCTCCATTTACATGCACAAACTGGAGTCTATTAGATAGATATGATACAAACCACTGCAGCACAGTACCTGTAATACCTACAGCATGTTCTAATCGCTCTAATAGGATATTATGGTCGACAGTATTGAACGCTGCACTTAGGTCTAGCAGGACAAGCACAGAGATGAGTCCACTGTCAGAGGCCATAAGAAGATCATTTGTAATCTTCACATGTGGTCTGCAGACTGACCGGTCTGCGTGTCATGATGTTTGTGCTGTTCGCTGCTTTTCTTTCATTTCTGCAGCCAATCACAGCAGCTCTTGTTCTCGCAGTGGTTGGCTGCAGGCTTGTTTTGTGGTGCACATCTGTGCAGCTAGGCTCATGTAGCAGCAGTGTGGCCTCAGAGGGCGGGGTGGGTGTGTTGCTGTAACGGGTGGAGAAATGAGGAGAAATTAATTCATTCAACAAAGGTCCTCAGAGAGATACATGTACAAACGTGTGTGTGTGTAGGCACAGTTTGGCAGGCGATTGTTCCTCCTTTGTGTAGCCTTCATTGCCTGTGTGTGCATGCATGTGTGTGTGTGCATGTGTGTGTGTTTGTGTGCACGCGTGTGCGTGCGTGTGTGTGTGTGAGTGAGTGGGAGGTACACAGTGAGATGCATCTCCTGGCTGGTTGCAGCTCTAACAGCAGATCCTGCCTCGTGGTGGGCGTGGACAGACCTCCTCATTCACCTGCAGGTGTGCGCTGACACACACTGAAACACTTGTGTTACCTGGGTGAATGTCCGCCCGCTCAGTGCTCTCTTCTTCTTGTTTTGTTGGTGTTGTGTATGAATGAAAGTCTCTGGTGTGCGTCCCTTTGAAGCTCTGAGGTTTGAATTCGAGTGTTTGAGTCGATTGAAAAACAGCCACAGAGCAACGAGCAGCAGGAAACGCGTGTGGTCGCAGGTGAAGGTCAGGTGACCTCGAGGGTCAGATGGGTTTGTGCTTCAGTTTGTCTAAATCCAGAAAAGCTCCACCTGTTGGTGACCGCTCAGTGTCAGAGGCCACCAACGAGGCATCGTGAGCATGGGCAGAGTAACGAAGGCGTAACGCTGTCACTGAAGAATCTGCAGACTGTCTGGTGTTCAGCGGGCGGCGGCGGTCTGCGAGGACGCTCGCTGTGATGAGATTTCATTTGTGTGAGGCCGCCTGCATTTCCACGGCAATTATGAACCACATTTATTTTATTGGATGATTGGACTCTGTGATGAGCCTTTTAGCCTTACAATGAGTGATTATTTCGGGCTTTTTGTGAATCCAATAAATTGGCCTTTAAAACGAGAGCGAGGGAGGCGGGCTGCGGCGAGCCACCGCCGCTCAGTTTGCATTTTGATGGAAAGAGTGGAATATGTGAGCGCCACGCGGCGAGGCTTAAAAACACAATGAATCTCCTCCAAATGAGCACAAAGTCATTTACTGCGAACAGCTCAGTGAGTCACACTGTGTGTGGTCAACACACGTGCACGCACACAAACACACACACACACACACACACACACGATGACATTCAGTGTTGTCATCAGACGATCTGTCTTTGTTATCGCTGCTGTCGAGAGGAGCTTGTTAGTCTGAGAGATGTTGGCCAGCAGGAGGGTGAGTGTGTGTCTGTGTGTGTGTGGCTACACTGTAAGTCGACTTCCTTTTGGACATCAAACATTGGTGGATATTGGTCGTGGTGGGCGGGTCATGTGGTGTTCACCTGGGCGGGAGCGTGTCGTGGCACAGGTGAGTGTGAGCGGTCGTTGCCTGTGAGGTCAGCTCGGCGCCCGGCTCAGCTTTTGGATCCATTTTCAGGCGTCTTTCCGGTCAGTCCGGCAGAGACGGAAACGTCTGGCGGAGCAGCCTGTGTGCTTTCCTGCGGCGTCACATCCAACCGGCCCGTCTGTGCGGGCGGCGAGGAAAACCACGTGGTGCTGCTGTTAGGCTGTTATTTAAGATGATGGATGACGGGATCTGAGCATGCTCAGTTCAGAGGCAGCACCAAATCACAATGACACGCCCACCAGTCGCTCCAGGCACTCGATGATTATGATTACTATCAGTATTATTTGATTAACTCGATGAATCGGTTTAAATGTGAGACATTAGAAATGGTTTCTGGAGTCTTTCCTTCAGTATGTCCAGATTAAAAAAAATACTGTGACATCACTGTTGATCTTTCTGCTTTTATGTCACTTTAATGGACCTGTTTGGACCTGTTGTCTTAGTGGACTGAGGTCAATGGTCACGTGGGCAAAGGTCCTGCTGTCCAATCAGTGATTGATCTAAAAATAAAAGCATTTCCAGTCCAGCCCCCCGACCCCCTCCTTTCTAACTGCAGTAATATCAGAGCCCGCTGACCAATCACATGACCAGCTGGGCTCTCTCCCTCCCCCCACGGACGGCGGTAAGCTGCCATGTTGGTAATTGTTTGACCTCTGTGAAGTTGACCCTGTGACCCAGCTACAGGCACCGTCGTTCCTGGTCTGAGCGCCACCGCCAGCATCCGAGCTTTGACCTGCTGGCCTCAGGAGGAAGCTCCAATTAAGTTGATGTCATTTGTTGCTGGTGACGCTATTCTCCAGCTCTGACCTCTGACCTCTGTGTGTTTGTGCTCCATGTTCCTTCCTGTGACTTGAACTTTGACCTTTGAATGAAACGCAGCACTGAAAATGAGCTTGCAGCAGCTTAGGAGTGCGTACCTGTGCGCCCTTTTCTGTGTCATGAGAAACAGGAAGTGCATGTTTGATTGCAGCAATTGCAGCTCCACCTGGTCCTCTGCCCTAATGTTCAGCGTTACTACAAACACACCGTCTCACTGACTGCTGCAGGTACGCCCACACCTGTGTGCAGGTGAGGGACAGCCAGGTGTGCAGCGTGTCGTTGGATTGAGACTGATGTGATGTCATTTGTGAGAAAACTGTGAGGTTGGCGGCACGGAGTGAGCTGAGCTCAGGTGTGCTCTGATGTTTTTGCCCAGGGTGTGTGTTTGTGCGCACGTGCGTGTTATCAACCAGCAGGTCGGTACCTTCAGCCGGACATCCAGCCTTCCTCACTGCTCTCTGTTGTCTTCCTCCTCACTGCTTTGATCCGTTGCTCATACCGAGGCCCGTGGCTAAGCTAGCTTTAGCTTTAGCCACTTTGGCTTTGCTAGCTTGTTTAAAACGCCTGTATTCACCTGGCTGACAGGTTTACAGGTCTGAGACTGAGGATAGTTGTCACCGGCGTGTTTGTCATGGTCGCCTTGGTTACTGTGGCTAATGTTATGTTAGCCTGTGGCTAACTAGCTCAGACCAGCTCGTGAATGCTGCTGATAAGACAAATCACCTCTCAGGTTCATGATAAAGAATGTCAGTGTTGGTGTTCAAAGGAAAACAGGAACTGGTCTGTGGGGTCCTCCTTTCTAATGACTGACCCCGCCCCCTGTTTGAAGGTTTTTGGAAGGTCTTAGCCTGAAACATGTTGTGGTGTAACTGCTGATACGAATCACAGACATGAAGCTAAACGTGCCCCGTGTTAAAAACTCACCTGAGCGCCATAGTAAAACGGTACCGATGTCATCAGGAGAGAGGCGGGACTTGAGCATGAGGAAGTAATGAGACGTCAACGCAGGGATGAAAGTAAATCCATCAGAGTGGACGGCAGAGGCAGACGCGAGGATTAACCTCAGCAAACGATCACATGTGGGATTAGAGTCGGACAGGCGTGTGTGTCTGTGTGTGTGTGCGTGTGAGATGGGGATGAGGATGATGAGGATCAGATTTGTTGCTGAGAGGATTAATCTGCTGAATGACTGAAACTGGAACAAAGCAGCAAACATGAAAACAAAGCTCAGAGGACACTGACCGCAGCCAATCAGAGAGCCTGTTTACAGCAGCAGGTATAGATTATTGATCAGTCTGTTTGAAGTGTACATCAGAAGATCTCAGCGAGCTCGCAGTGGATGTCTGGGTGGATGTGTCGATGAATGGACGGATAGGTGGATGACTGGATAGATGGACAGCTAGGTGGTGTAAAGGCAGGCGAAGCGTGTGAACGAGGAGGCCAGTCGAGCTGTTCTTCTCGCTGTTAGCGCTGAGGTCACGGGCCGTGGCGGGGGCGGGGACTAACGTTCAGCAGGCTCCTTTGTGCCAACACTTCTCCTGAAGCGGTGCCACAGCCTCACAGATGTTCTCCAACCAGCTGGTGGGTGGTCGGTGGAGGTTCGCGATGGTTACCCGTGTGCTATAACAGGCGTCCAGTACTGCACCGACACCCACTGTGAGGTTGCTATGGTAACTGATGGGTCGCAGGTCAGAGATACGTGGAGATGCAGAGAAGTCGCCTTCCTCGCTGACTGCCGGTGACCAAGGCAACCTGCTCGAACCAGAGCAATCACAGTGAAGCTTTTGGTGCAGCAGCCTCTGTCTGAGGTGTTCTACACGAGTGACCATCGTGTAGTGACCTAATGGCCTCTGACCCCAGTCTGGGCGTGTGCGCTGAGGTCTGACTGGCTCAGTCTGTTTCTGTCTGTGTCACATGACCCACCTCCCTCACCTTCCTCCACGCCTGGTGGAGCTACAGGTTTCAGACTGCGTGATGTTAAAGATGACTTCGCTGCACAGATGGGACAACGAGCTGCGAGGAATTGTTGATCAGTGTCAGAGGTCGTGTTGGTAACCGTGGTAACCAGCAGGCTAGGAGTGAGGCTGAAAGCCTGCAGAGGTGTTGATACGCGACTCCTCTCCCTGTGCTATTGATCTGTCTGACCTCGTTAGGAGGGATTCCTCTAATTGGAGCCCACTAATGGCTCCTATTAGCTCGTTAGGTGAAGTTAGCTCGTGCAGAACTTCTGCTAACAAGCACGGACACTTTTCTTTGTGAGCAGGCAGTCGCTTGCTGTGCTCAGGCTACACGCCACTGAGTTCCTCTTCCTGAGAAACCAGCTCTGTTCATCCACAGGGAGCTCCTCCTCCTGCCTCACTGTTTTATTTCTCTGTGAACGAAATGAGCCGAGCGATGGGCCTCGGGCCTAATGGCAGCTGATAAGATTTCCTTCGATCTGGACTCGTGCCACCAGCCGAGAGCAGAATCCTCCAGAGAATCGATCCTGAACAAATCCAATCAGCTGCAGATGCTCGCTGAGCGGCACCAGGGGAGCCTCTTTGTTTTACACGAGGAGCTTCCTTTAATCGTGTTACTGCGTCCTGAGTTTGCCTTCAAACTTCCCCCTTAAACCCTGACTGCGTTCCTTTAGAGCACAAAGTCCAGCTGGGAATGTCCTAGAATCAAATCCTTTAAAATCCAAATCTGGACAAAAACAATGTGAGGCTGAACTCTGCTGTAGCTCTCGGCCTCTGTCTTCATCTTCCTCTGTCTAAATCTGAGCTGAGCCTTAAAGCCCGCCACACGCAGCACCATTAATCATATGCCCACTACGTTCTTATTGTGGGGGTTTTAATATCTATGTCTGCTGCCCTGACAAACCTCAGGTGAAGGAGTTTTTAAGCCTCATTGATTCTTTTAATCCGGTCCAGCCCGTACCTGGTCCCACACATGAACACGGACACACACTGGACCTGGTCCTGTCGCACAGTCTACCTGTGTCTAACATGGAAGTGACTGACACTGCCTTCTCTGACCATATGGCTGTATTATTTGATGCTGCGTTTTCACGGACTACAGTTCAAACCAGCGCTCCTGTTCGCCGCTGTCGGATTATTAACCCTTCCACTGCTGCCCAGTTCCCCGCTGATCGTACTGCCTAACCACTCTGGACTCTGTGGCACCATTAATAACCAGGCAGCCCAAGGCTAAAACGGACCCTTGGTTTAACGACGCCACTCGGGCTGTGAGGAGGGAGTGTCGTAGAGCTGAACGCAGATGGAAGAGGGACAAACTGCAGGTGTCTCTTCAAATCCTAAAGGACTGCTGGCGCCTCTATCAGGAATACGGTCAAGGAGGCTAAAAGAAAATATTTCTCTAAGATCATTTCCTCCAACAGTCACAATCCACGTGTTATTTAACTCTACTGACTCAGTCTTAAATGCTCCACAAAGTGGCTGCTTGGAGGCCTCTCTGATGATTTTATGTGTTTTTCATTGAGAAGGTTGCAACCAAAGGAGAGTGGTGTCCCAGAGGTCTTCCAATCAGGTTTTAAAAACGTTCATAGCACGGAGTCAGCACTCTTAAAGGTTTTTAATGATATCCTCCTTTCCTGTGACTCTGGCAATCATGATGTTCTTGACCTAACAGCTGCCTTTGACACTGTAGACACAACATTTTACTGACTCGCTTGCACCATCTTGCAGGCATTCGTGGTACTGCTTTGAAATGGTTTAGGTCTTATCTTTCTGACAGAACTTTTAGTGTTAACCTTTCAGGGTATGAGTCCTCCTCTGCTGCCTTTCAGTCTGGGGTCCCACAGGGCTCAATTTTAGGGCCTCTGCTTTTTTCATTATGTTTACAGCCCCTGGGAACCATCCTCAGAAGGCATGGATTACCCTTCCACTGCTATGCTGACGACTGTCAGATTGATCTGCCTCTGAAGCAGAACGATGCCTTCTCTATTAAGCCACTTCTAGCATCTCTAGAAGACATTAAATCTCGGATGTCCCTAAACTTTCTAAGATGTAATTCAAGCAAAACTGAGGTGATTCTGTTTGGTCCTAGTGGACCTTGTGAACCTTGTGTATTTTAAACCTGTTGTTACTAACCTGGGTTTTAAGATGGACAGTGATTTTAAATTAGACAGTCAAATTAGGGCTACTGTCAAGTCCAGTTTTTATCATTTAAGGCGCTTGGTAAAGATAAGACCTACTTTATCCAGGCT
Source organism: Mchenga conophoros (assembly GCF_057382185.1). Taxonomy (NCBI): domain Eukaryota; kingdom Metazoa; phylum Chordata; class Actinopteri; order Cichliformes; family Cichlidae; genus Mchenga; species Mchenga conophoros. Next base: position 1,026,404 of record NC_140546.1, read on the forward strand.
GCATTTTGAAACCGTAATCGATGCTTTTATTCCATCTTGTTTGGATTACTGTAATGTGCTGTATTGTGGAGTTAGTCAGCATCTTCTCTCTCGTCTGCAGCTGGTCCAAAATGCTGCTGCACGACCTTTAACCAGAACTCGCAAAAGAGAGCACATAACTCCCATCCTGGCTTCACTCCATTGGCTGCCTGTATAATTACAAAATGTTTTATGTAAGATTTATGTTTTGTGATTTATCACGTTCGGTGTGAACACAGTTCATTTAAAATTCTCATGTTTGTTTTTAAATGCTTAAAGCAGGGGTGTTAAACTCATTTTAGTTCAGGGGCCACATGGAGAGAAGTCTATTCTCAAGTGGGCCGGACTGGTAAAATCATTGTGTATATAACTTAAAAACAACAACTTCAGATTGTTTTCTTTGTTTTAATACGATCAACATAAAAATAAAGCTAGAGCCTGCGGACAGTATGTTCAAAATAGTACAGGCACAACATACAGTAGCTATTAATCATAAAACACCTCAAGTTATTTGAAAATCCTGAGGACAAAGAACAAGCACACAGCGCCTCAGTGATTCACAGAAGTATATCACAGATCACAGAAGTACATCAGGGTGTCTCATGCAGCACTTTCAGTGGGGTTGCATCGTTTATGTGACTCCTGATACCTGGCATCTTTAGCTTTCACCAGCTCATCAATATCAGGCTTCACATCCTGAGCAGCAGCTAACTTCAGGATGTGATTCGAGTGCCTGTGCGTGAGCCTTGAGCGCAGTTTTGTTTTATTTATGCTCATTACAGAGAAAACTTGCTCACAAAGATACGTGGTTCCCAACATGCACAATAGTTTTGCAGCGAGGGCATCAAGTTGGGGTAACCAGGCAAGAGATTCTGACAGAATGTGTTCAAGCCAGCTGCGGCAAATTTGCCCTTCAAATCCGAGTCACGCTGCAAGTCTGTTATTTCAAGTTGGATGCTGACGGGCAGATCAAAAGGATTCACGGTGAACGGCGAGCACAAAACTTTGAAGTCTTTCTCCAGTTCACCAAAAATCTGAAATCGTTGCTCAAACTAGTAACAGTCCCGTTATTTTATCTTTGAACCGCTTCATATCCGCAACACTTTGGAAGTGAGCTACATCACCACCGGTGGGCTGCGTCTCCCACAATAACAGCTTCAACTTGAAATGCTGTCATGATACTGCGTGACATCTTTGTTGCGTCCTTGCAGCTGTTTGTTCAAGTTATTCAGGTCCTCTGTAACATCCACCATAAATGCAAGGTGCTGCATCCATTCTGCAGAATGAAATTCTAACACTGGTTTCCAGTTTTCTTCCATAAACTGTTCAATTTCTTCTCGTAAATCAAAGAAACGCCTCAGCACAGCACCTCGGCTCAGCCATCTTACCGCAGTGTGGTATGGCAGGCCATAGATGTGGTCTTTCTCTCTGAGAAGACTGTCAAACTGACGGTGCTTGAGGCTTCTGGATGAAATTAACAGTTTGGATGACCACCTTCATGGCGTTATCCATTTTCAGTGACTTGCAACACAAAGCCTCCTGGTGCAAAATACAGTGAAAAGTCCAAAAACCACGTCCTCCATTTGCAGATTGCACTTTATCTCTGAACTTTTTTACAACGCCTGCTTTCTTCCCGATCATTGAGGGCGCACCATCTGTAGCCAGGCTGACAGCGCGGGACCGGTCCACTCCGACCCTGTCCAACGCGCCGACGAGTGCGGTGAAAATATCAGCTGCGGTCGCTGTATCTGTCATTGGTACCAACTCCACGAACTCCTCGGTGACGGTCAATGTGTCATCAACTCCGCGGATGAAAATTGCCAGTTGTGCAACATCTGTAATGTGCCTTCATCAATTGCAACTGAAAACACAATAAATGACTATTTTTTTGTCCAAATCCGCTGAAAGATCAGAAATCCTGTCGGCAACTGTGTTTCCTGTCAGGCTGATATTTGCAAAGGCCTGGCACTTTGCAGGGCACACAATCTTAGATGCCTTCATCATACATGTTTTTACAAATTCACCCTCACTAAATGGCTTTGAAGCTAGTGCAATGTCGTTGGCAACGAGGTAGCTAGCTTTCACTGCAGCGTCACTGATGTCTCGGCTGTGAGTAAACACAGACTGCAGTTTCTTCAGACCCGCCAACAGTTCATTCACCTTCTCTCTTCTCTGCTGTCCTTGAAAGTTGTCATATTTGTCAGCATGAAGACTCACGTAGTGGCGACGGAGGTTATATTCTTTCAGCACTGCAACATGCTGGGAACACACCAAGCATACAGCTTTCACTTCCGTGAATAAATAGGAGGATGACCATTTTTCTTGGAACACTCTGCACTCTGCATCCACTTTTCTCTTTTTGACAGAGACATATTGGGCCAATGAGGGTGCCAAAGCACATCGGGTTTAAATTTCGCGGGCAAAACAAAGTAGCTCACAATTGCTATTGCGCCATCCAATGGACACAATTGGAACAGCAGTTTCTTTATTGAAAAATTGCTGCTCATTTTTATACTTTACAAAATCATCTCACGGGCCAGATTAAACCCGTTTGTGGGCCTGATCCGGCCCGCGGGCCGTACGTTTGGCACCCCAGGCTTAAACGGTCTTGCCCCAATTTACCTCTCTGAGCTTCTTCGTCCTTACCCACCCCCCAGGTCTCTCAGGCCAGCTGACAAGCTGCTCCTGGAGGTACCCAGGTCCAAGAGGAAGCTCAGAGGGGGCGGAGCCTTTCCTGCCTCAGCTGAGGTACCCAGGTCCAAGAGGAAGCTCAATTCTAATTATCATTTTATACTATTTTATTATTGCTTTTGCTATTTGTGCCAATTCTACTGTTTTAAATATTATTTGAATTATTTAAAAAAAAAAAAAGATGATATGTTTCCTCTATTTATACTATTTCTTTTTTGAACTTGTTTAATGTATCAAGTGTACAGCACCTGAAAGTGCTTTATAAATACATTGCTTTCTTGCTAGTGTTAAAGAGTACTGCACTGATTCAGCTAAAAGGTGATGTGTTGCAGGCGTGTTTCAGGCGTGTTGCAGGCGTGTTTCAGGTGTGTTTCTGGTGTGTTGCAGGCGTGTTTCAGGCGTGTTTCTGGTGTGTTGCAGGCGTGTTGCAGTCATATGACAGGCGTGTTTCTGGTGTGTTGCAGTGATATGACAGGCGTGTTTCTGGGGTGTTTCAGTCGTGTTGCAGGCGTGTTACAGTCATGTTTCAGGCGTGTTGCAGGCGTGTTTCTGGTGTGTTTCAGGTGTGTTTCAGGTGTGTTTCTGGTGTGTTTCAGGCATGTTGCAGGCGTGTTGCAGTCATGTTTCAGGCGTGTTGCAGGCGTGTTTCTGGTGTGTTTCAGGCGTGTTTCTGGGGTGTTTCAGTCGTGTGACAGGCGTGTTGCAGGCGTGTTTCTGGTGTGTTTCAGGTGTGTTTCTGGTGTGTTTCAGGTGTGTTTCTGGTGTGTTTCAGGCATGTTGCAGGCGTGTTGCAGTCATATGACAGGCGTGTTTCTGGGGTGTTTCAGTCGTGTTGCAGGCGTGTTGCAGGCGTGTTTCTGGTGTGTTTCAGGTGTGTTTCTGGTGTGTTTCAGGCATGTTGCAGGCGTGTTGCAGTCATGTTTCAGGCGTGTTGCAGGCGTGTTTCTGGTGTGTTTCAGGCGTGTTTCTGGGGTGTTTCAGTCGTGTGACAGGCGTGTTGCAGGCGTGTTACAGTCATGTTTCAGGCGTGTTGCAGGCGTGTTTCTGGGGTGTTTCAGTCGTGTGACAGGCGTGTGACAGGTGTGTTTCACTTGTGTTGGAGTCATGTTAGAGGTGTGTTGCAGGGGTGTTGTTGGCATGTTGCTGGTTTGATTGACATGTGTTGTTGGTGTGTTCAACATGTGTTGGAGGTGTATTACAAGTGTGTTGTCGACATGTTGCTCGTGTGTTTCAGTTGTGTTGCAGGCATGTTGTTGGTATGTTGCAGGTACTTTGTGTGTTGACCTGCAGGTTTCAGGAAAGTGTTTGTGAGTGTTTTTATTCCAAGCTGGCAATAATTTTAATGTCAGGATGTCTTCATGCAGCGAGCTGCACTGATTGGTCATCAAGCTGTGGTTCACTGTCCTCTCTTGTGATTGGTTGATGTGTTGGGCTGGTCCATGGTACACAGCCAGAGGTCCGTCCTGATGAGGCGCCTG
>NC_140546.1:1035590-1045590 GCF_057382185.1 Mchenga conophoros
GATCAGCTGCTGGTATTTTCACTGTAGCTACTGTTTGTGTGAGCGCGCTCTCGCCACGTATCTGTAGCAACATGCAGTGCTTGTGTTGGAGCTGATGTGTCCCCTGTGATGCACAGGTCCCTGAACACATCGCCGTCCTCTGCAGTCGCACACGTCTGTAACCGTCCTGTGTCGTGGTTTTGGGATTGTCGTGCCTCAGAGTTCCTGACTTTGGATTGGCTGCTCTGAGCTCCGATCTCTGACTGAACGTGAATCTGATTGGTCAGTTGAACCCGTTTCATCACCGGCGCTCCCGGCTGCAGGTCGCCACCTCCTCCTCTCTCAGCCTGTCATCCCATCACCACGTCATTGTACGCTGGATGTTTCGTCCTCTGCAGCGTGTGTGGGGCGTGGCCTGGTGCTCGAAGCACTAATGCATGCAGTGATCATTCTATCAGCTTTCCTCAGATCAGGGCTGATTACATGGCAGCCATGTTGGAAATGACCAGAAACGGTGAGCTGTATGTGACCATGGCGACGCGCTCGCTCCTCAGGGAGCAGTTTGTGGGCATGCTCAGACTCCTCCACGTTCTACCGCCTGTCTCCTCCTCACACCTTGTAATGGAGACGAGGAAGGTGTTGGCACCAGCGGCCTCCATCATGTTTCTGAGGAGGAGGAAGAAAAGCGATATTTTCAGATCCAAAACTGGAGGAGGGAGTGACGCCTCCTTCATTCTCCTTCATTTCTAGGCCAGGGAATAAAGAGGAGGAGGAGTGGACTGGTCACCTCTGGGACCGCCTTCTCCACCTTTCATTTGTCAGGTGTGAGGTGAGGAGACGACAGGAAGGAGGAGGTGATGGAGAGGAGAGCGTTCACCTTCATGCTCACTCACTGTGACACCAGCGAGCGGAGGAGGGGCTTGCCTACAGGGGGCGCCCTCGGCAGCTCCTATTGACCTGCAGCACACAAACACACACATTCTTGTTTTTATGTCTTAGTGAGGACATCTAATTGACATAATGCTTTCTTGCTGCTTACCATAACCCAGAGCCTAGCTGTAACCCTGACACTAAAACCACATTTTGAGTCTAAAAAATGTCTTCAAACTCATGAGGACGGGCATTTTTGTCCTCATTAGTGACTGTTGGTCCCCACAACCATATGTAAACAGGCACTCACACACACAGAGGTCCTCAGTGGGACTGTGGGGCCTTCAGGAGATCAGATAACATCAGAGAACAGATGTTCCTGTTATCCACCTACTGGTCAAACCTGCTGTTTGCAAGGGAACCCAATCAGAAGCAAGCTGTTAAAGGGGAGGGGCTAAAACAGCTTCTGTCAGACACAGATGAACCGTGTCCTCTCCGAGGCCCAGGATCAGATACAGAAGCATTATTATGAAGCAGGAGTCATGGAAAGCTGCTGTCCATGAAGCAGTGGAGGAGAAAAGGAACAGAGAGGGGTGGAGTTACTGCTCGTGCAGCCTCGCTGGGCGCCCTGCTAACGATGGTGGTGTGGACACGGCACACCTGTGCAGCTATGAGAGCTCTGTGTTAATGTGCTGACAGTCAGAATTGAACGCCCGTCGGGTAATGGCTGAGCGATATGCTAATCCTCAGGATTTATAGATGTGGCTGAAGAGCGGTGAACTCTGACATGTCTGTGAAGGTTCTCAGTCATCCAGGTCATCGTAGTCTAAGGAGCTTGCATAGAAAAGCGTCTGGACTTCTTTAAGTTGCTTGAAGACGTTTCACCTCTCATCCGAGAAGCTTCTTCAGTTCTAAGGTCAAATGGTGGAGAGTCCCAGATATAAACCTAGTGGGAGTTTCCCCCCACAGAGGGACAAAAGGACCCTTGATGATCCTCTAATCACATGATTAGGTAGATCAGCCACAATCAGCCAGAGTTTCGGGTGAGCTCATTGTAAAACCTGGCCCCACCCTATCATGTGATTTCCTGAGGTCAGATGGCCCAGGATGTGAGTGGGTGTTAAGGCGTCTGGGGAGGGAACTCAAAACTGGATTATAGATGGCAGAGAGTTGGTGTCGTAAACCCCGCCTCTGTTCAAAGATGGTCGCTCACAGTGGACATAGATGCTTCTTTCACTCCTCTTTCAAACCATCTGTCCTCTCTGTCCAACATGTGAACATTAGTATGGGCTCAAAATGTGGTCATAAGTATTTTGTACTTGTAAAAAAGATTAGTGTGTGGACTTAGCCAAAAAGACCCTGCAAGTTACAGGTACGAATTTTGACCCTATTTTTCTTCCTTTCATCTGATTGGTCAATGTCATGTCAATCACAAATGTAACAATCCAATCAGAGAACAGATGGGTTTGGCTGTCGGGGGGGGCTTTTTTGAACTGCCTTCTTTGCTCTTCTATGTTGTTCCGTGCATGGCACAGCATAGAAGAGCTCCTAAGACGGTGAACTCTGACCTCTCTGTCTAACCTTCACCTCTTTCTGTGTCTTTCTCCTGACAGCTGACGTCCACCATGACCTGCTGACATCACCGTTCCACCGCCCCCTCCTCCTTCCATTTCTTTCCTCGCAATGGCCCTGACCTGTTGGCTGTCGCCATGGCGACCCCCAACCCTGCTGCTGCTGCTGCTCACTTCCTGGTTGCCGGCTGAGTCAGCTTCAACCACGCCCTTCCCCAAAGACCTGGAGCCGATCAGCGTGGTCAGCTCAGAGCGTGAGTATTGCGCGATGGTGATGATGTCCCACTGTGGTCGTTTCACATCACTATAGCAACCGTTCCTTCATCTGATTGGACAGAGACAATCTATCTCTGCTGTTTTCCTGTTTGTTCTGATTTAACTGACCACACCCACATTTGTGAGCATGCTCTCCACACACACACACACACACACACACACACACACACACACACACACACACGTTTATGTTTTTGTGCGTTTACAGAGTCGTTTCAGTACCCGGGGTTTCAGGGTTTGCTTCAGGACAACGACACGCTGAGGCTGGGCCTGGACTTCCAGAGGATGCTACGGATCAACCACGTGCTGTACATCGCAGCGAGGTCGGCACGCACGCACATGCACACACGCACATGCACGCACGCACATGCACGCACGCACATGCACGCACACTTGTGTGTTTTCAGCAGCTTGAGTAAACTAGTAAACGTGACCTGTGAGGACACAATAGTGAGTTTCCCGTAGCTGCACACTGCACTGCAGTAGTGAGTCGGTCAGCAGGCTCAACGTGAACATCAAAGTGTTCCTGTGAGCTCTAAATCGTTTCAGTCTCTTTAAATGATGATTTGATGTTCCTGTCAGTGTAAACCTGAGGCTGGAGGAAATCAAAGAGACATTTTTCACGTTTGCTGTCCATAAATTGGTTTCATTGTTGATCCTGAAAATCAAATCCAGCTCAGAGAGCAGCAACAGTCAGGAATGACTCGTGACCACGAACATGCCTTTACTCAGGTGAACGTCTGCCAGTGTTTCCTGCTGTCGGCTGTACTCTGAGAGGATCTTGGTTCCCGTTTGTCACATAAACAGCAGAATGAATATTTCTGGAAACAGGAAGTGACCAGTCGGACGTACTTTGGCCTCCGGATGGTTCCAGCCTGCCCAGCTGACGTTTAGCTCTGTGCTGTTAGTTTGCTCATTAAAATATCCATGAAGTCCGGGGCTGTGAGTAGGACACACACCGCGGAGCCATGGAAGAACCAAAATACTAATTCATTCATTCAGAGCGTCACGAGGACTTTCTGCCACGCAGCAGGTCTTTGTAGAAAGTGCGACGGAAGTTCTTACGTCAGTTTTTTGGAATATCACAATAGCCCTTTGGAGCTTGAGTATTATTAAGATCCCTCACCGTGGTGCAGAGCACAGATCATACATGAGGATCCGTGTTTTTAGGACACGGCGAACACGCAAGGATCTGAGGCGAGCCTTTGAAGATGGCCTGAGAGCGGTCGAGACTTCATCACTGAATATGTTTTATCAGAAACATTAGAATCAACAGCAAAATCAATAATAATGAACAGCTGTCAGTGTTCCTGATAGGAAGTGCATCATGGAGGGGTTGGATGGGCAGCACGTCGATCGTAGTCCATTAAAGAGGCTGACTCTGTGCTTTGACCTCCGCAGGGATCACGTGTTCGCAGTCAACCTGACGACGGCTTCAGGGGAGGTCGTCCCACAGCTGGTGAGTGCGATCGCTCAGTAAACACACAACGACATGGCTGCGTGGAGTTGTCGGGGTGTCGCCTCCGAGCGTTCCTCACACGCGGTCTTAGGATAAAATGTTCAAAGACAAATGCAACGATCTGTGAGTGCACATGAAGGCAGTCAGAGCTGTGAGGTGTGGGGCCGAGCATGAAGCTGCTTGAGCTGTAAGACATCAGACCGAGGCTGAGCTGAGCAGACCTCCGAGCAGCTCGCTGACAGGAAGCTCAAAGAGGTTCTTATACGTGCGTTTCTGCCTCGTTCACATCACGACACTCACGTGTCAGAGCGTGGGTTCAGTGTCACAGCTGGCCCTATCCATGCAGAGTTAAAGGGAGGGGACCGAGGACAGACCTCTGTGGCACTCCACGTCACAGTGGGTGTGGAAGAGCATCACCAGCAGCGTCGTGTGAAACAAAAAGTTCATTTCAGAGAGAACTGAGTGAAATGTTCTGCTTCGAGCTCCCCCCTCCTCCCGTTGCTGCAGCTCATTGCTTTGAAGTTAGTGTGTCAGGCTGCGTGACGATGACCCTCCACGTGGACGCCAAAATGTCCTCCAGCGTGAGAGAGGAGCCAGGTGGAGGTGAGAGATGCTCACGTTCTGTTGGGCAGACAGAAACCGCAGATGTTTCCTTCTCCTCGGCTGGCCGTCAGCGGCGATGATGTCAGCGTGCCGCGCTGCTCGCTGCAGCCTTTGGTGCTGATGGGTGTCTGCGTGGACCTGCTGTTGACCTGCTCACGGTGCTCGCTGTAAATATCAGCGCGCACAACAGAACTGTGCGTGACGCACAAAGGACGCGCTTCCTTTGATCTGCACACGTCCTCCTGATCAAAGAGAAGAGGTTACGGGGGCTCCTCACGGTAATGGGCCTCCCGGTGCATTGTGGGACGGCGGGCGGCGGCAGCTCTTTGATGTGAGCTGTTACTCTCGTTATCGGTGCTCCGACCTGAGCGGCACGGCGAGGACCACGTCGGTCTGTGTGCGCTTTAATCTGCAGTTATGGACTCGTGTTCTCGTCGGGTTTAGCACGTTTTACCACGGCGCTGATCGCCCACATCTGTTCTTTTAGGGGGAGAGACGGGAATAATCTGTATCCAGCTGGGATCTAATCCCATTTCTTTAAATCCATCATGAATAAAAGGGTTTACAGGCCCGTAGCCCCGCCTCTTTCAAGCTGCAGGCTGGGCTTTTGTCTGTCGAGGTTATCTGTAGGTGTGTTTACATTTCTGGCATGGTATCAGACCTGTTGACGCTGCCTCTGATGCACGCTGAGTGTGAGTGAAATGATGCTCGCTGCGAGGCTGCACGCTGAGGCATCTTGTTTCTATTTTAAAACCCAAATCAGCCCAAATAGGTCGCATTTTTCTGTGGAGCGATGACTCAGCAGCAGAGAAGTGAAGCATGCTGGGTTAGGCGTAGAACGTCGGTGCTGATGGAGAGCGCGAAAAGGTGGCTGCTTGGTGTTGTGGTTGAGACTGAGGTTTGTGTGTGTGAGCTGTTGCTGCTCCGCCTCCTCGCACGCGTGTTCACATCTAATCAAACCTCTGTCCCCCACATGCTGAGAAAATCACGCCCTCACTTTCCTCTTCCTGTGTTTCAGAAGCTGACGTGGAAGTCCAACGACGTCAGCAAGTGCACGGTCAGAGGGAAGAACAGCGTGAGTTCGCCTCCACCTCTGCTTCTGCTGCTCCGTCAGTTTTCCTCACAGTTCTAACTCTGCCTTTGTGTTCCAGGACGAGTGCTACAACTACGTGAAGGTGTTGGTGCCTCGAAACGACGAGACGCTGTTTGCCTGCGGGACCAACGCTTTCAACCCAACGTGCCGAAACTACAAGGTGAGCTTCAGATGGCGGCGCGCTCGGAGAGGGGACGCGCTTGGAGCGGGGACGCGCTCGGAGAGGGGGCGCGCTCGGAGAGGGGGCGCGCTCGGAGAGGGGGCACGCTCGGAGAGGGGGCGCGCTTGGAGCGGGGACGCGCTCGGAGAGGGGGCGCGCTTGGAGAGGGGGCGTGCTTGGAGCAGGGACGCGCTCGGAGAGAGGGCGTGCTTGGAGCGGGGACGCGCTCGGAGAGGGGGCGTGCTTGGAGAGGGGGCGCGCTTGGAGCGGGGACGCGCTCGGAGAGGGGGCGTGCTTGGAGAGGGGGCGTGCTTGGAGCGGGGACGCGCTCGGAGAGGGGGCGTGCTTGGAGAGGGGGCGCGCTTGGAGCGGGGACGCGCTCGGAGAGGGGGCGTGCTTGGAGAGGGGGCGTGCTTGGAGCGGGGACGCGCTCGGAGAGGGGGCGTGCTTGGAGAGGGGGCGTGCTTGGAGAGGGGGCTTTAAAGAACTCACAGCTGCGTTGTGTCTCTCCTTCTGCAGCTCAATATTAAATTCGATAGCTTTTAAACTGCAGCGTGTCGGAGTTCCTCCAGCTCTTAATTAGACTTTAATTTTATTAATTTTCTTTACGTATTTGGCTGCGTGTGGATTATGAGACAGTCGATCATTAAGCAAAGGCAAGCTCATTTTTCCCCTCTTCAGCTTTTTCTCGTGAGTGTTTGAGGGCTGAATTACAGTCATCCCAATGAGACGTGTTCACCGCATCCTTTCACACAATCCTGCACGGACATCAAACCCACTTTACATGGACAGCCCACTTTGACCTTCACTGGACCAGACCAGTGAAACTCCCCCTCCTGTCAGAGTCAGATATGTGAATGTCAGAAGAAGAAGAAGCCGTTTCTGTGTTTCCTACATGATGAAGAAACTCTGCAGTGAAGAAATAAACGTTTAAACTAGGAGAGAAGGTTCCGCTCGCTCGTTGGCCAGACTGTCCTGTAAATTTAAAACAGAAAGTTGTTGTTTGTTCACGGTGCTTCCCCCGCTGTTGATCCACTTTAAAAAACAGATTTCTAAAGCAGACAGTCAAAAAACAGCAACTTTGATCTACTATAATTACTTTAGTGTGGGATGAAAGTCCTCAGAGTAGAGCTGTATGAGCCGTAAGAGCAGGAACAGCTCTGAAAGTTCTTAAATTACAAAATATGTCTAAACTATGAGGGGGAGGGGCTATGGCTGCGAGCTCTCTGTGAGGTCACAGCTCAGTGGGCTCATATCAGCCTCTAGGTTCAAGTGTGGAATCACTGAGCGGGTGGATGTCGGGTGGGGTTGCACGATGTCGGGCGCTTGGATGTCGGGTGGGGTTGCACGATGTTGGGTGTTTGGATGTCGGACAATGGGTTAGGGTGTTGGGTAGGTGGATGTCGGGTGGGTGGGGGTTGCAGAGAGGATGCTGCACTGAAAAGCTGGCAGCTGCTTTGGTCACTCGCAGGTTTCAGGCCCTTTCTCAATTCTCAAGTGAGTCCGTGCTCGTGTACTCGGCGAGTCCGGACTTGGCGAGAACGATGTCACAGGTCTGGAGCCTCTTAATTTCACTGTGAGTAATGTGTTATGAAGCTTAACTTTGATCACAGCCAAACCGGTTTACTCAGGAACAAATAAAACTGAAATACACCAAACATTAACATTTAGAAGTGAGCTAAGTGACTTACATATCATGTTTAACCTCAGTGGGGGGGTTGTAAACAATGTGCCGGGAGTCCGCTGTTCTCGCCGGCTCTAGTGATCCTCGACCTCGCTGTCTGCTATGGAGCTGGCGGGTCACAGACGTCTCCGAAAACGTCGGAGCGCGTTTGGAAATATGTGATATCTTGATAAATCGAGCAGATATATGAAGTTCACACAGCTACATTCTCGCCTGAAAATAACTTAAAAGTTTATTTTGTGACCCAGAAAGAGTAATATTTAAAAGTTTTTAGCCCCGCTCGTCCGCCATTGCCACGTTTGGGTTTGGGACGAAATGCATTCTGGGATATTTAGCTGTACCAGCTACACACAAGTCACCACCGATGCATGCTCGATAAAACGGGCGGAGCAAGGACACATCCGGGACTGTTTCGCGTTCTCGGCTTGATGCGTACTTTGAACTGGAGCAGTACTTGGTCTCTGACTGATGCATGTTGAGACAGGGCCTCAGGTTCTCGATCAGCTGCAGTAAAATGTGAAAAAGGATGCAAACAGGAAACGGAGAGTGTCCCCCTTCAAAGTAAAAGTGGTGCCTTTTTGGAACTTGCGGGTGCAGCAGTAAGACAGGTTTGCCTGTGTGTCCATGTGTAATAATGAGTGAAGGACTAATGAAAGGACCAATCACAGCTCAGTGGTGAGAGCACCGTCCTGCTGCTTCTGGACGTGAGTCATTCTGACATGAACTGAAGGTAATGACTTTGATATTTTGCGAGTTATTATTTTAAAATGTTTAATTTTTTAATTCCAGTCAATTAAATGAAGCCGTGCTTCCTGCTGAGCGCTGCTGTGACTGATTACCGCAGTCGCATAAAGTGAGCGCCGCCTTTGTTTCCCGTCACTGTTTCCTAACAACTCGCTGCTGTGTCTGAGTGCGTCTGTTCTCTCCGTGCCCATTATCCTCTCAGCCGCTCAGCTCCCCCCGCCGTCACCAGCGTCGGGTTAATGAGCGCAGAGTTGACATGACGGCGTCCCCAGATCCTAATTGAAAGTGTCAGGTGGATCGGGACCCCTTGTCGAGACCTAACGACACGTTCACAACAAAAGCCACAATTTCAGGTGTCAATCCAGAACTGCGCTCTTATTTTCTTTTCCCATCACGCCGCCGTGCCGCTGCGGTTTGATTGACAGCCAATGACCCCATTTAGCAGAAGCTTTGTGTGCTTTGAAACCTCCGGCGGTGAGAAGGAAACCTGCTCACCCGAAGCTCACAGAGCGCTCTGTTCCCCTGGGAGGAGCTGAGCAGGCGACACCTCTGACACGCGGCGCTTTCATCATCCAGCAAAGAGCAGTTTTGTTAGCGAGGACCTGGAAGCGCCTTCATCTTCTCACTGCTCTGAAACAGCCAATCACCTCAACGCTGCTGTTAGCTTTAGCACAGGTGCCCTGAAGGCTCATTTCCAGCTCCAGGCTTTCGTGCTGGGACTCACTCAGGGCTAGGGATGGGTATCGTTTAGGTTTTATTGGATACCGGTGCCAAATCGGTACTTTTGGAACGGTGCTTAAAGAATGGAGAACAAACTTTGTCCAAAAACCTCGCATGTTTTTCTTTTCAGCATTCTCTTTTTTTCTGCAAAATGATAAGCACCGTCCAGCCCCACGCACGGGGCGATGCGCGCTGACTCTCTAATGGAGATTTACCACACCCGCAGTAGATGTGCTCGGTGTGAGGTCTCGCAGCAAGCTATCAAATACGGCGCATTTCTCGGCTTTTAAAAAAACGCTATGCGTCGCCAGGTGTTTCATCAGATTTGAGGTGTTACCTCCTTTGACAGTATCACAGTATCAGCTTAAAGCACTTGTTGCTGCTGAGTTTGCATCTTTTGCTGTGAAGTACAGCCAGACTTCTGACCGCTTCGCCTTGGGCATTTTTAATCTGTAGCTCTGCTCTAAAAGAACGTACGTACCTGGCCCCGCCTACTATCCTCGGAAACGTAAAATGATTGGCTAGAATCCAAAGTGTGTGACATCTCTGGAAAAATAAGCACCGAAATAAAGCAGAGGTGGATGAAGTGTTGAAGAGAGAGGGAGGGTTGAGCAGAAAGGTCAGAGCATGGAGTCAAAGATGGCGGCAGCGGCGCCTCAAGGCCTGCAAACGGGTGGATTTATGAGGCCCCGATTCGCCTAGCGTAGCCGCTGCACTGACAGTGAAGTACAAGCTGAGCGCTCTCAGCTCGCTACGACATCATCAGTACAAAAAGAAACTCATTATACATTATTGCTACCACTGCAGGCAGGTCAAAGGTCACCGCTCAGCTGATCTGCGT
>NC_140546.1:1050590-1193090 GCF_057382185.1 Mchenga conophoros
AATCACCCTCTTCAAGGCATAAGTGTTTGAATTCTGATACGTCACTCGTACGCGATTAGGCTCCCCAAAATGTACTTTCAAAATCCCGTATACATTTGTATTGCCTTTTCTACTAACTTTGCGGTCATGCTGTGAGTCACAGGAGAGGTGTAGAGGGTCAGAAATCGGGTCACTTCATCGCCAAATCACCCTCTTCAAGACTTAAGTGTTTGCATTCTGATACGTCCATCCTACGCATATTAGGCCCCCCAAAACGTACTTTCAAAATCCCGTATACATTTGTATTGCCTTTTCCACTAATTTTGCGGTCATGCTGTGAGTCACAGGAGGGGCGTAGAGGGTCAGAAATCGGGTCACTTCATCGCCAAATCACCCTCTTCAAGGCATAAGTGTTTGAATTCTGATACGTCACTCGTACGCGATTAGGCCCCCCAAAATGTACTTTCAAAATCCCGTATACATTTGTATTGCCTTTTCTACTAACTTTGCGGTCATGCTGTGAGTCACAGGAGAGGTGTAGAGGGTCAGAAATCGGGTCACTTCATCGCCAAATCACCCTCTTCAAGACTTAAGTGTTTGCATTCTGATATGTCACTCCTACGCATATTAGGCCCCCCAAAACGTACTTTCAAAATCCCCTATACATTTGTATTGCCTTTTCCACTAATTTTGCGGTCATGCTGTGAGTCACAGGAGGGGCGTAGAGGGTCAGAAATCGGGTCACTTCATCGCCAAATCACCCTCTTCAAGACTTAAGTGTTTGCATTCTGATACGCCACTCCTACGCGATTAGGCCCCCCAAAATGTACTTTCAAACTTCCCTATGCAATTGCATTCCCTTTTCTCCTAACTTTGCAGTCATGCTGTGAGTCACAGGAGGGGCGTAGAGGGTCAGAAATCAGGTCACTTCATCGCCAAATCACCCTCTTCAAGGCATAAGTGTTTGAATTCTGATACGTCACTCGTACGCGATTAGGCCCCCCAAAATGTACTTTCAAAATCCCGTATACATTTGTATTGCCTTTTCTACTAACTTTGCGGTCATGCTGTGAGTCACAGGAGAGGTGTAGAGGGTCAGAAATCGGGTCACTTCATCGCCAAATCACCCTCTTCAAGACTTAAGTGTTTGCATTCTGATACGTCACTCCTACGCATATTAGGCCCCCCAAAACGTACTTTCAAAATCCCCTATACATTTGTATTGCCTTTTCCACTAATTTTGCGGTCATGCTGTGAGTCACAGGAGGGGCGTAGAGGGTCAGAAATCGGGTCACTTCATCGCCAAATCACCCTCTTCAAGACATAAGTGTTTGCATTCTGATACGCCACTCCTACACGATTAGGCCCCCCAAAATGTACTTTCAAACTTCCCTATGCAATTGCATTGCCTTTTCTCCTAACTTTGCGGTCATGCTGTGAGTCACAGGAGGGGCGTAGAGGGTCAGAAATCGGGTCACTTCATCGCCAAATCACCCTCTTCAAGACATAAATGTAACTAAAAAAAATTTGACAGATTTTTGAGCACCATGTACCAAATAAAATCGTTTCGAGGTCAGTAAGCACAACCAGAATTCATACATAAGGCACACTGTTGATTTTTGAGAAAATTAAAGGATTTTAAGTGTGCTTTATAGTGTGGAAAATACATTATACAGAAGAAAAGAATATATCTATATATATATGGTTACCGCACATGCTTCGAATTATACCGCAATATGGATTTTCGGCCATATCGCCCAGCCCTACTTAGAAGTAATTTTCCTTTATATGTTTACTGTCTTTAGCTTGTTAATACTATAAAGATAAAGTTAAAGAGGTAATATCTTTAAAAGTAAGGGGGGAGAAACTCAAGCTTGCGTTCAAAAGTGGACTGTGGGGTATTTCATTTAAAAAAGTTTTTATATCAATCAATCAATACTTTATTTATATAGCACAATTAAAGACCAGAGGTACACCAAAGTGCTTCTAAATAGTAAAATATGAAATAAAATTAATTGGGTATGATAGCAGAGTATATATACACTTCCCGAAAAAAAACAAAGCAGTTATTAACCTGGGAATACTATGTTAAAAGAAATATTTCACTCCTAGTGTAAAAAAAACTAGTAAGACAATAGGTTGAAATTAGATACAGATGCAATAAAAGTACAAAGTGTACATCCGATAAATCACTAACCGAAAATGCAAGATCAAATAAATACGTTTTCAATCGTGTTTTAAAAGACTGAATAGATTCCGACACGCGAATATCAGCTGGAAGACTGTTCCAGATATTAGGTGCAGCAATGTCAAAGGCACGATCACCTCTGGTTTTTTAGCCAGGACATAGGTTGCGCCAAGAGCATTTGACTCGATGATTGAAGTGCTCTCCTAGAAGTATACAGGCTGAGAAGTTCAGTTAAATAGCAAGGCGCAATATTATTTATGATTTTGAATATAGGCAATAAAATCTTAAAATCTATCCAATATTTAATGGGCAGCCATTAAAGTCAGCCATTTCTAGTACCAGTTAAAAGGCGTGCCGCTGCATTTTGGACAAGTTGTAGTTTAGGAAGAAGGGCAGATTGGAGGCCCAGGTAAAGGGAGTTGCGGTAGTCTAATCTTTAAGTAACAAAGGCATGGATACGTTTTTCAAGATCCATTTGCGGTATGTAATGCTTAGCCTTAGAGATTTCTCGTAGTTGGTAAAAGCAAGACTGTACTACAGAGGACACTTGTTTAACAAGTTTAAAGAAACTGTCCAAAAGAACACCTATGTTACATACTGTATCAGAGAGGGAGGTAGCAAAGGGCCCAAATATATCAGCTAATTGTCCCCGCGGCATGTGGCTAACAAAGACAATAATTTCCGTTATCTTTTTAGTTAGGGAGTTACTCGATAACCAGCCTTTGACCTCCCTCATACAATCAAGAAAGCAGTGTAGTGAAGATGGAGTATTGTCAGTCAGACAAAAATAGATTTCAATATCACCAGCATAAAAATGAAAAGAAACGTTATATTTCTCAAATATAGAGCCCAAGGGTAGCATGTACAATGAGAAAATTGTACAGAACAGATTACTGGGGCACACCACAACGAAAAGGGGTAACAGAAGAAGAGTAGCTCATCGTAACAGAAAAGGTGTCACGGTTCACGAGGTGAGCCGTATGAAAATATTAAGGACCCAAGATGTGGCACACCTGACGTGAGGAAGCTTTATTGGTGGAGCGTGCTCATACAACAAAAGGTGAGAGTGGCGAAAAACAGAACCGAGTAAACTGGGAAAACTAAGCATAGAAAACAAACCTGAAACCTAGAGACACAAAAGAAGATGCAGGGAGATGTGGCGAAAACCACTCTGAACGACGGAGGGGAAAAACGCAGACGAATCAGCAACGAGGACGAGGTAATACACAGTATAAATACACACACCAGGAATCAGGGGATGGGAAACAGGAGGGGAACACACCTGGGAGACATCACAGCTGATGAGGCAGGGGAAACGTAAACAGAACGCACTGACATCAGACAGGGACCTTCAAAGTAAAACAGGAAACACGTACTGTCATGGTTCTGGGTTGGTTCGACCCAGCATTTTGAGTTCTTATGTTTTGGTTTATTTTTGAATGATGGACTGTCTTCTTTCTCTGGTGCTTTATTGATTATTATTATAAGCTATGTTTCGGTTATTCTTTTTAAGGGATTAGTTCTTATGTTTTTGGTATTTCTCGGGTATTTATATGCTGTTTACTTTGTGATACTGTGTTTATCATTATATTAGTAGGTTTTGTTCAGTGTCAAGTCCGTCTCTCTGTCTAATCCGTGTCTTAGTAAAGTGTGGTTTCTTGTTTCCTGTTTTGTTGTGAAGGTCTGTGTCTTATGTTAGTGTGTCTAGCTTCGCTCCCTCTGTCTCGTTAGCCCTGATCTCTCCCAGCTGTGTCTCCCTCCTGTCTTCCATTCCCTGATTACTTCCTACTTCCTACCTGTGTATATTAGCCCTGTGTTTGCCCTTGCTCCGTGTCCGTGTCATCAGATTATTCCTGTGTGTCTCTGTTCTCTGTCACCAGTATTCTTTGTTCAGTTCCCATTTTGTTTTCTCCAGCAATAAAGCTGAGGTTCTGAGTTTAATTTTAGGGTCTGAGTCTCGCATTTGGACCCAGGACCATGACAAAAGGACCTTTCCAAAAGATACAATTTAAACCATTCAGGGGCGCTTCTTTTAATGCCTACTAAATATTCTAGTCTTGTTAGCAGAATGCTGTGGTCCACCACATCAAAGGCTGAAGACAAATTCAGTAAAACCAAGAACTCAGGGCTCCATAAATCTGCAATTAAAAGGTCATTAACAACTCTCAGCAGAGCCGTTTTAGTACTATGATGTGGTTTAAACCCAGACTGAAATCTGTCACTATTTAGATTAGCATCTAAAAAGCCCGGTGATTTCTGAAGAAGTACATATGCCTGTGCTTAAACTGCTGTTTTATAAATAAGTGATCCATTTTCCTTATTTGGATTTTTTTTAATAATATATTTTTGATCAACAAGAAATATGAAAAATACACAAAAACAATCAACAGTGTAACAAAAGCAAGCCTACATGAAACAAATGTGTGCAGATGAGAGTAAGCTGACATTTCCAGACTTTTCTGGTCCCCATGATGACCATGCCCATCCCCCCATAAAGTGTGTGTCTCAGCAGGAGGAAAGAATCTTGTTTGCAAAGGTTACACACTTCCTGAATTTTGCGGTCCCCACGTTACCTATCAGTTTATCCCCTCCCCCACAGACACTCAGCACGAGGAGCCATGTTGGATGGAGCAAAGCAATTTTAATTTCTGCAGAGACTGATTACATGATGGAAACCAGGTAAGTCCTCTCAAAACTTTAATATTGCTGCTCTCAATAGATGCAGAGACGTTTCAGAGAGATATTTTAGCTTTTTATGAGTTAAAGTTTTTAACTGCAATCTTTTTCATACATGGTGTGTGGTTAGCTAATATTGATTAGCTCTGTGGCCTGGAGGCTTACTGAGGGATGATAATGGCTCCTTGACACTGGTTTGGTTGTTTATTCATGGGAGATTAATTTGACCTATATTACATTTGTACTAACTTTAAAAGCCTGAAGTCTTATTGAAATGCTCAAGTATGCAGTGGTGGAGGTGGTGAAGAGGGATTGAAGATCAGAATACGAACACGCATTAACCTTGTTAGCATGTTTCATATTCCATTGAAGTGATTCTGGGCAGTTTATCTTCTAAATTATTCTGATGAGTTCATGTTTGTTTTAAATCCATATAGCTTTTTAATGTTACACGGTGGACACGTGCCTGTAGACCACGGTCACGTGCATGAGGCCCAGTAAAATTATATTTGTGTAGAAACATGGAGTCTGGTCAACCTACTGTCATCTCAGCAATTTTATTGAAACAAAATAGCTGCTTCTCTCCATGCCTGGCGTGTGACATGGACAGAACCATGGGTTTTTCATGCAGCTGCAGACCCTGTTTGCAGCTCTTCCTTCTGCAGAGCTGCATTGTCTTTATTAAACATTTGAACATAATACAACAAACTCTCGTAGAGGAGATAAAGTCAGAGAGATACATGTTTTGAAACGACAAGGATCAGGCGCATTTAGTACACCTAGAGCAGTCGCTAAAAAACAATATACAAGCAGAGCTCAGCAGCCAGCACAACAAATTTTGGATCCTTCGCTCTTAGCGGTGAGCACAGCGCATGTTGCGTCCAATGTGAAACTGCCTTTATGCTGCATAGTATGACTCATAGCAGTGGTCCCGGGTCAACCCTGATTTTCTGTTAAAGTAATACTAAAGTAATAATGGTGTTTCTGAAGACTGGTATACCACAACTGTATGCTTTCAACAGCTACCAAAAGTTAAAGGACCTTATGAGTATTATGGGATATTTATATAAAGATCCTCCAGCTTCAACTGTATTACCCTTCAAGGACCTGCAGTTCAAAAAAGCTTCCCTCCGACAGCCAATCTGTTCTCTGATTGGATAGTTCCATTTGTGATTGACATGACATTGACCAATCAGCTGAAAGGAAGAAAAATAGGGTCAAAATTCGTACTTGTAAGTTGAAACTTGAGTGCAGAGATTTTTTGGCTATGTCCACACACAAATCTTTTTTACGTACACAGAAATTCTTTTTGCACAAACAAATCCTGGTACAAAAAATTTATGACCACAATTTGAGCCCATAGAGGTAAAACAGTAGGGCTGGGTATCGTCACTGATTTCTAGAATCGATTTGATTCCGATTCACAAGGTCCCGCGTCGATTATTTTCGATTCAATTTGATTTGAATCGGGGAAATTTTGCCTCAGTCAGAAATATCATAATTCAGATCATGAAAGCTGACACTTGACTTTATCAAAGGTGTGAGCATCACATCAGATGCCTTTGTGTCAAAGTAAATGAGGATAAAACACAGAAAAACATGAAGGCGATTTTCCTGGCCTGGGATTTTATAAAAATATTCTGCAGTAGATCAAAAACGAAAGAAAACCATTAATTAACATATGAACTAGAGCAGGGCGATATGACCAAAAATATTTATCACGATATACATTTGAAAATTTGCGATAACGATATAACTGACGATATAATTGACACTAGACAATATACTTTACTTTATTAGTGCAAAAAAACCTCATCAATAAATTTTCACTTAAACAAGCAGCTGTTTTTTATGTGCATTAAAGTTATATAAAAATTTAACAGTGCAAATGCAAATTCCTTGCTGACAGTTTAACAAAAGGCATTTCCAGTGGAAATTGGCCGACATATCCTCAGCACAACCATGTATAGTAACCACAAAACTTAAAAAGAGGTTATACACAAAATGTGGTAATATTATGTTGAAGCACAGTACGTGTTACGAGGCTCCTGACGACGGTAGCCGTAATGCTCTGACAATCCATCAAGCGGTGCGACTCTGTAGCTTAGCAAAGTCGTACTAAAACATTTTTGACAGATTTTTGAGCGCCATGTACGACATAAAATCGGTTTGGTAATAACGACGGCCAATTTGCATGCTCTACCAAAAAATGTGCTCTGGTGTGTATCTGACGGACGAAAGCCAAACCAGTTCCACACCACTGAAATTGCACCATTTTTACAAACCAATTCTGGTTCATCTGATTCATTCAGCCATCCGCTTTCTCCCTTCTCATTCTCCGTCGCCGCCATGCTTTTTCCGCCATATGCATATGAAAACAACAAAACGCGTTTTACCCATTTTCTATCGCGATATTTCATTTTCTTATCATTGCCTAACATTATGATATTTATTATTATTATTATTGGCAGGATGAGAGGAGTCCCTGAGAACGATGCGTGCTTGACATAGACATCTCTTCTCTTGGACATCCTCAGTGGCAGGAGGTGGAGTTCCTGTAATGCATTTTCACTACCCGCTGCAGTGCCTTGCGGTCAGCAACAGCGCAATTCTTATACCAGTTACACAGTTGGTCAGGATGCTCTCTATCGCACAGCGGTGGAAGTTACGCAGTATGTCGGCAGACAGGTGATTCGTCTTCAGTGTCCTCAACAAAAAGAGGCGCTGATGGGCCTTCTTGACCAGGCTGGAGGTGTTAGTTGACCAGGACAGATTTTCAGATGTGGGTCCCCAAGAGCTTGAAGCTGGAGGCCCGTTCAAGAGCTGTTCCATTTATGTAGATGGGGACGTGGGTGTCTGTTTTCTCCCTCCTGAAGTCCACAATGAGCTCTTTGGTTTTGCTGGTATTCAGAAGCAGGTTATTGTCAGCAACACACAGCTAGGTGCTTTACTTCTTCCCTGTAGTCAGACTCGTCGTTGTCACTGATGAGACAATCACCGTAGTATCATCTGCAGACTTGATGATGGAGTTTGGAGGGAATAACTGTACTGAATGCTGAGCTGAAGTCGCCGGAGAGTGTGGCGTCCAACTAGCTTGATAGAGTTGTGTTTCCATTATTATCATGACATTACAATCCATTAGTGTCCTGTTGTCAGTGATCCACAGTCATAACTCATTCATTTTATTCACCAGGTGTTAGCCTTAGATTAACTGTTAGCCCTCTGCGTTTCCCTTGCCTTTGTTTACAGTCTCTGTGCCGTCTTCGAGCACTTCCGGCTGGCCGAGCAGCCTGCAAAAGCATCGGTGTTCTTCTTATTTCCGGGATGAGTCAAAGGTTGCTGATAAAACAGTCGAAGTTGTGTAATCCTAAATCCTAAATAAATGTAAAAGCGAAGCTGTTCTACAAGAACAGACCCAAAATAAGCAGGAATAATACAGCAAACTTGTAAAACGTGAAGAGACACTGTACCTAGTGTGACGCACGGGCCGCCATCTTGGTATTAGGCCTGACTCCATCTCCTTGTTAAGTTATGACACACTTAATAAACACTTCACTTCTGAAATGACCAGATTTATGCATTTGAATTTAATGTTTTGTTTTGTTTAAACAGGCCCTTTGATCACAACAACATGGTGGACCGAGTCAGAGGGTGATACTCCTTTGAAAGGTATTGTTACAACAAATGTGCACCTCAAGAGCTAGGGTGATATTTTATTTACATTTTATTTAAATCTGCTGTCTGATATTCAGCTTTTGAAGTCAAACCAAAAGTCCACAGCAAAGAAAATTAAACCTCTTCATGTGACTCAAAAACAAAGAACTTGGCCTAACTGTCCAAATTATTTTGCAGGCGACGGTTTAATTATTTCATTGTTCCCTGTTGCCTGAAACAATTTTATCTTCAGTTGATGAATTTGTTGAACACAGTTAAAAGATTGTTTGGTACTGTACAGGTTTTTATTTAGCTCTGGAAGTATGTTTGAGTTATTACAGCATTTGTATAACACCATACAGCACAGGTGTCGAACTCCAGGCCTCGAGGCCCGCTGTCCTGCTTGTTTTCCAACTAACCTGCCCTTGTAGCTTCTTATTGGCAAAGCACACCTGATCCAGGTAATCGGCAGCAGGTAGGGCAGGGATATCTCAAAAACAAGCAGTATACTAGCCCTCGAGGACTGGAGTTTGACACCCCTGCCATACAGGGAAGTTTGTCAGTTTTGAGATATGTACATGCAGTACAATATCTCCCCTGAAATGGCAAAAATAAATGGGGGCTACTTTTTATTTCACTTGTTCACATGTTGTATTTTACTTGTTCGGTTTCCTATTTTCTTGTCTGTCCCTCACACTAGTTTCACCACTATGCTCTCGAAATCACTAGCATCAGAAATATCACTTCACCTCACAGGCCCCTTCAATTAAAATTAATTATTACTATTAATACTTTTGTTTGTTCTCAGGAGCTTCACAGAAGAGAGGCTGGTCTGCAGCAGAGACTCTTGCTGTAGAAAAAAAAAAGAAAAGGTTCCTAGAAGGTGGCAAAGTTCCTGGTAAGGTGGATTGCGTGTATTGAAACTTCACCAAAAGAACTTGAACAAAGGACGTGGAAAGCAGTTAAGGTCTATGTCACAAACAGAATTGGAGCACTGAGGCACCAGAGTGCTAAAAGACTTTTGGTTTTGGTTTAAAACACATAGTTGCACATTTCAGAGTGCTGTTTTTCATGTTTCATGTTGAAGCTCATATTTAGTTTACCCACGGTTGGCCCAGTGTAAACTAAATTGAGTACTTTACATATTTGTGCACAATGGCACTTTTCATTTCATTATGGATTGTAGGAAGGTCAGTACAAGACAAAATAATAATGTGAATTGCTGTTTTTACATTATAAAACATTTGGATAAATGGAATACTTGGGATTTTTTGTTTAGAAATAAACAATCACTGTCCCATTTGCAGTTTTTTGTTTTTGTTTTGTTTATTAGGTTATGGGATATATGGCATGACATTTTGCTGCCATGCAAAATGTCTTTGTGTTTGAGGTACACTATCACCATAGCTGCTGTAGTATTATAGCTGTTCTGTTTAACATGGTAGGAAATGTTAATTATTTGTGGTAAAAAGTAAAATTGCTCATTTAACCCTTTAGAGCCGGTCGGAGCGGGCACGCTCTGTTTTGCATAACTATTTTTAAATCTCAGTAGCTCTGCAACCACGTAAGCTAGCGCAATAATTTTTTTTGCATATGAAACCGGAGGAGTTGCACTTACATCTTATGCCATCAGCTTGTCCTAGGTCACAGTTTCCTTCCACATATAGCTTTGCAAAAACTGCATAAAAAGCACTTGCAGCAACAAAAACATAATATTCCAGAAACACGCTTTGCCGATCCCATCAGCTGTTCATAACACTTCCTACGTTGGAACAGACGTCAGCGCGAACTTTTGCATGTCCGCCATTACCTGCCCGAAACCGGAAGTGACGTCATTTTCGCGGAAATGTAGTTTGTTTTTTTTTACCATCAGGGCCTCATGAGCCTATACTGGTGTTTTTAAAAGTTATCTTTGACTTTATGACTTTCTGTGTTGTTTCTGGGATGCTTAGGACTCATATTGCACTGCTGGAAATAGTTTATTTTGATGCATATGCTGCTTTTTTGCAAATCTGCACTATAATATTTATTTTCGTTTTTCCTGCAGTATATAAAAATTGGTGTATTTCAAAAATAAAACTATGAAGACACTCAAAATAAATTTCCTGTGGTAGGAAACTATTTTTTGCAACTTTTTTGTATTTACAGTTTTGAGGGATAAGCCTCTTAAATTTCTCTAACTAGAAATATATGTTAAAAAAGCAAAAACGATTTTCAATTTATTTGTAGTTTATTGCACTTTTTTGCAATTTATGTAATTACTATGCACTTAATGAATGCATATTATTAAAATCTGGGCTATAATTGTTGTATTGATGTATAGCAACTTGAAATGCTCCCAAAAATGTCACCACACCATGTAAAAATATAATATAAGCTCTGGCGGAGTTGGTTCTATGGTAGGTCTTAAAGGGTTAATATAGGAGGGTCCCCACAGAAATAGCAAAATTCAGGTCATTTTTTTCATGTGAGTGTTTTTAATATATCAAGTGATTTTCCCCTTCACAAAAAATTTACATGAATTTAGCAATTAAAATCAATTTTCTAAACCATGTAGAAAAGGTGGATCCCACTAGCACCCTCCCAGTCAGGTGGTCCCACCAGGTATTAAAAACGGGTATGTGTGTGTGTGTGAGAGCGTGTGTGTGTGTGTGTGTGTGAGAGCGTGTGTGAGTGTGTGTGTGTGTGTGTGTGTGTGTGTGTGTGTGAGAGAGTGTGTGTGTGCGTGTGTGTGTGTGTGTGCGTGTGTGTGTGTGTGTGCGTGTGTGTGTGTGTGTGTGTGAGAGCGTGTGTGTGAGAGTGTGTGTGTGTGTGTGCGTGTGTGAGAGCGTGTGTGTGTGTGAGTGTGTGTGTGTGTGTGTGTGTGAGAGCGTGTGTGTGTGTGTGTGTGTGTGTGTGTGTGTGTGAGAGCGTGTGTGAGTGTGTGTGTGTGTGTGTGAGAGAGTGTGTGTGAGTGTGTGTGTGTGTGTGTGTGGGAGTGTGTGTGTGTGTGTGTGTGTGGGAGTGTGTGTGTGTGTGTGTGTGTGTGTGTGTGTGGGAGTGTGTGTGTGTGTGTGTGCGTGTGTGTGTGTGTGGGAGTGTGTGTGCCTGTGTGTGTGTGTGAGTGTGTGTGTGCCTGTGTGTGTGTGTGTGTGCCTGTGTGTGTGTGTGTGCCTGTGTGTGTGTGCCTGTGTGTGAGTGTGTGTGTGTGTGTGTGTGTGTGTGACCCGACAGTAAAGACACTCTTAGTCAGGCCTCGTGTGATTGGATGTTCAGTTAATTAGATTTTGTATTCTTTCATGTGAAGGTGATGTCACAGGAAGTGACCATCACCACGGCGCTGGTGGTTTAATGACCTGTTCTCTCGCCGGTCTGCAGGTGGTGTTCTCTCGGGTGGCCCGGGTCTGTAAGAACGATAACGGGGGATCTCCCAGAGTCCTGGAGCGATACTGGACGTCCTTCCTGAAGGTAGCGAACACGCTGCGTGTAGCGCCGAACTTTACCCGTCTGTGTCTCATCGCTCTGCTCGTGTGCTTCAGGCTCGGCTCAACTGCTCGGTGCCCGGAGACTCCTTCTTCTACTTCGACGTGCTCCAGTCGCTCACCAACGTGCTGCAGATCAACCAGAGACCCGCCGTGGTCGGCGTCTTCACCACTCAGGCCAACAGGTACGCCGCTGTGAGGGGCGGAGTCTGATTAGGCTCAGAGCTAATGTGTTTGGAGAAGGAGGTGAGAACGCTGTGGTGTGTTTTCGGGAAGAAGTCCTTGTTCCTCGGTAAATGTGTGGACACTCGGAGCGAGCAGGCGGGTTTTAGAAGATGAGTTATTGGGCCGTTATTTTGGGAAGGCGGGGCTTTTGGAGAGGTGGATTTTTGTTGGTGGAGCTTTTCAGTGTTTGTGATGGAGGTCACACCTCTGAGGACGTGCTCTCGGATGAGCCGGGGACAACCAGGGGACTTCAGGAAGTTTAGGAGAGGGCGTCGCTGGGAGGCTGGAGATGTGAATGTGTTACTGGAATGTGATTGGAGGACCGTTTTTTCTAATCTTGGCTGCATGATATCAGAGTGAAATGATGCACGGTCATATGAGGCACCCAGAAGCCCCGCCCATCTGCTGTTTAAAACTTCAGGACGGTGGGCTTAAAGTGGGAGGAGCTTAAACAGCCTGTTTTATCCAGTGTCAGGTAAAGAAGGATTATTCTGAACTGTGATTCATGCAAAGCCGCTCTGGGCCCGTTAAGATGGGAGCAGCGTGCTGGTGTTTGGACCAGTTTCCATGTTTCGTGCTGGATGTCTCCCGCCGCTCCCCACCCACATTTCTTCACAGACCTGTAGTACTCGCGGCGCAGCATTCGCCCTCTCTCAGCGAGCTGTCTGGATGATTTGAGTTTGGACTGAGCAGAGACAGCTCGTACTGTCTCTGCTCCATGAACGTCATTGTTGATGATGGTGTTTGTGATTGGTTGGACGGAGGTCTGCTGACTCGTGCCGTCCGTCTCTCTCCAGTATCCCCGGCTCGGCCGTCTGTGCCTTCTACATGGACGACATCGAGAAGGTGTTCAACGGGAAGTTCAAAGAGCAGAGGACCAGCGACTCCTCCTGGACTCCCGTACCCGACGAGCAAGTCCCCAGACCGAGGTGAGGACTAAATCCCAGTTTGCTTTCCGTCCCGCTTACTTAAACCCAGTTAGCTTTGTGTTTGTGACCAAGACGAGCTCTGACGTGTCTGCTTCATTCTTAAATGTCCAGGCCCGGTACGTGTGCAGGCGACGGCTCGGCTTCAGAATACAAATCGTCTGTTCAGTTCCCGGACGACACGCTGACCTTCATCAAGTCGTATCCTCTGATGGACGAAGCTGTTCCCTCCGTCAACGACCGGCCCTGCTTCACCAGGACGTCCAGCAGGTAACAGCAATGGTTCAGTGCTCTGATTGGTCAAATCGTATTGAGCTTCACTTCAGGGAACGATCACAGCCAGAGCTCAGGTTACCATGCCGACTCACGTTCCCGATGCAGGTGGAAGCTGATGTGTGAAAGTGTTTCAGTAAACCTCTGGTAACGCTTCAGCTTCAGCTGTGTTGGAGGCATCGTGTGGTCACGGTGAGTCCATTCCTGGTCTTCAAAGCTCAGCTGTGTTTTTGGCTGTAAATGGAGCCTGCGAGCTCATTCTGGCTGGTTTCCTCATCTCTTTTACCAAAATTCTGAATTCTGTTGCTGCGGATGTTTTATTCTTAGTTTTTCTTATTTGTTTTTGAGCTGAACTGGTGATTAATAAAGTCTGTTCTAGTCTTCTATTGTATTCTATCACACGACGCAACAGGAAAGTGATCTGCAGCATTGAATGACCGAGCCGGTGAACTGTGGAGCCATCACGAGCTCCCTCACTGTTGAGATGAGTTTAGGAGTCACAGCAGCTCCTACCGCCTCCACCGTCCCCACACAACGCCTGGAGGATAATCATCGGTATCAGCTCTGATTAGTCGCCGGCTCACAGGAAGTTCTCGCTCTGTGGCGGCTCTGAAAGTCTCTGACCTTTTTCAAATGAGTTTCTGATGGATTGTAATTATCACTCTGGAATAGGAATCAGGCTCTTCTGCGTATGAATTAGCCTTTGCTCCACAACGCTCCAAGCTTTCACATACCAACAGTCTTTGTGATTCAGTAACAGGTAAAAACAGAAAGGAACCCTCCGTGGTTAAATCAAGGTCCCCAGAGGATGTTTCATGTCTTTATCCACTCCAATCATTTTCATTCACACTGATGCTTGACAGGCTTGAGCTTTATCCCGACCATATATGAAACTTAAAAGGTTCCACTTCCTTTGACTGAGGACGGGAACCTTGCTGTGTTCCCTGCCTCTGATGGACGTCCTGCACTGAGAAGAAACCATCTGTGTTTCCTTATTTTTATGTTTTCTTTCACCGTCTGTCTGACTAATACTCAGCGTCTGAATGAATGCAAACACAGTTAATATGCTCAAACCTTTTCTATAAACACCAAAGAAACACATACAAAATAAAAAATAGCAAGAAATTCATTTCAAGGACAAGATCCCGGATTAGCCCCCAATTGTGTCAGAGAGGAGGAGCTGTGTGAAGCTGTGAGGCAAAGATGGCACTTTATTGTTGCTATTGTTGCACATCCCTGCTGCATGGTTTGAACTGTTTTAATAGCAGCAGGATGAAAAGTGTTCACGGACTGTGTCAGTAAACAAAATCTGCCTATTTTTAAAGCAGTTATACCAAAAATGTGTTTTTAAATTAAAATCTCACCCAGTCACGGCAGAAATACTGTGTCAGTGATGAGAAGCAGCCCAAACCCTGAACCTCACTCTGGGTAGGGCCGTGGTCAGGGAGTGAAAGGCTGTCGTCCTCACAACCTCGCTCAGAATCACAAGCTCATCAGAGTAAAGAAAAACTGTCTGAATTCCCTCCGCAGAGAAAAGATTTCATCTTCTGTCTTCCTCGTAGGTCCAAGTTGACCCAGATTGTGGTGGATGTCTCTGCCGGGCCTTTCAAGGACCGGACGGTGATGTTCCTGGGCTCAGACGACGGGTGGGTCTTGAAGGTTTTGGCCAGCACCCATCCAAATGACAGCTTTGGATCCAAACTGCTGGAGGACATCGACGTCTACAACCCGTCCAAGTAAGACGTGCTTCTGAGGACGGGCGAATCCTCCTGTTCCTCTGTTTAACCGACTGTCTCTGTTTGTGCTCAGGTGCAACGTTCAGGGTCAGGAGGACAGGAGGGTTCTGGGCCTGGAGCTCGATAAGGACCATCACGCCTTGTTTGTGGCTTTCAGCAGCTGTGTGATCAGAGTGCCGCTCAGCCGCTGCGCCCAACATGGAGCCTGCAAAAAGTACGAAATCTCAGACTTGCTGCGAGTCTGGTTTTATTTCATTGGTTTGGATTTCAGCTGGCCTGAAACGGCCTCACTCTGATAACTCTGAAACATCCAGAGACATTAGAGCTGAGGTACGACGCTTCATTTGGAAACATGGTGAATATTTCAGTGAGCGCTCGAGACAACGGAGACGAGCCCAATCAACACGGAGGAGAAGACGATGAAGAGATGGAGCTCGCTCCTAAATTAGAGCCCATTCATCACTGTACACACACACACACACACACACACACATAAACACACACACACACACACACACACACACAGACACACACACACACACACATAAACACACACACATAAACACACACACACACACACACACAGACACGCACACACACACACACACACACACACATATACACACACACACATACACACACACACACATACACACGTACACACACACACACACACACACACACACACACACACACACACACATATACACACACACACACACACATATACACACACACACATACACACACACACACATACACACGTACACACACACACACACATATACACACACACACATAAACACACACACACACATACACACACACACACACGCTCTGGGTCTTTGTAATTACTGAGCAGGATCAATGAGTGCCAGCTCGTGTGATGTGTGAACACAGCTGCAGCGTACGGAGGCTCCCACCAGCCGTCTCCATCATGGAGACGCTAACAAAGACGTTCCACTCTCCTCCTCCTCCTTCTTCTCCTTCTTTTAGGTGACGTGGTCTCCTCCAACAGTTCACAGATCTGGAAGATGAGCAGATCTGAAGGTGTTTGCTGAAAGACTTTCCTAAAGGTTTAGGGCAGGGGTGTCCAACTCCAGGCCTCGAGGGCCGGTGTCCTGCAGGTTTTAAATCTCACCCTGGGTCAGCACACCTGAATCAAATGATTATTTCATTACCAGGCCTCTGGAGAACTTCAAGACATGTTGATGAGGTCATTTATCCATTTAAATCAGCTGCGATGGATCAAGGACACATCTAAAACCTGCAGGACACCGGCCCTCGAGGCCTGGAGTTCCCTAGCCGTGCTTTAGGGGATCATTAGCCAGCGACGTTTAAAGCTCTCCCTGCTGCTCTGCAGGTGTTCTCAGAGCGTGCTGGGAGGCTCGTCTGACTGTGACTGAGTGATGAGGAAGAGCCCAAACTCTAACTGCTCCTCTTCCTCTCCTCCCTCTGCAGAGCTTGCCTGGCCTCTCGTGACCCATACTGTATCTGGCTTCGGACCGGGAGCTGCGCCAACGTTGCGCCGGGTTTCAAGTATGTATTATTTCCTGTTTCTGTGCCTGTGCCGCTCTCTCTTCCTTTTCTTTGCTCCGCCTCCTTTCAGCCTCCATCAATCCGATGGAGGCTGAAAGGAGGCCCCTCACCATAGACCAAACTGGTTTGGTCTATGGTGAGGGGCGTGGCCTCTGTGACTGACAGGTGGATGGTGACACAGGCGGCTCGTGTTGGTGCTGTTAGAGCCTGTTGGAGCATTCGTGGTAATCTGACCAATCACACGGCTGCTGTGAGGTTGCTGTGCTACCAGAGGCGGAGCTCCAGGTCTGCTGAATGAACTTTGAGGGTTGTGATTGGATGATACTCACAGGTATCTGTGTGTGTTTGCTGGAGCCTCGTGGTGAAAAATGTTTGCTTGCTTCTGTTAGAAACCATCATACCAGCACCAAGGTGATGTTGTCCATCTTTCATATACAGTCTGAGTGTTTACTGTGACGTCATCATCGTTAAACCGGAGACCGAGTCGGTCCTCTGTCGACATTCCCGGTGAAACATTTCAGGAAGCTCGTTCCGCCCCAAACAAACCGGCTCAGCGCTGAGAGGCTCGCAGGCTCCTCGAGAGAGCGCAGAGGCGTGAGTCAGAGGAACGTCTGCGCCGTGAACACGTTTCACCTCCGATCAGAGAGGCTGACGCTGATCTCTGCGGCGTCTGAGGCGTCGGGCTGAAGCACAAACTGCAGCATCCATGTGAATCCCCGCAGCACTGTGGACGGCCACGAAAAATGCCCATTTGAGACGCCGCCTGAAACGCTGAGGGAGAATCGGTGATGCGAGAGCTGCCTCGGCCAATCCCTGTCCAGCAGCAAAAACACTGTAAATGGAAGACGGCAAGCTTGTTTACCAGCTTTAACCATCTCAGCCTACACACACACACACACACACACACACACACACACACACACACACACACATACACAGCGGTGTGTTCATCTCCTAATCAATAGGTCCACAGTGTCAGGTAGCTCGCGCCCACTCCACAGCTCTTGAGGGCCATCGATCGATCTGTGGACGCGGCGTCGGTTAGTCCGCCGGGTCCGCAGATCGATCTGATGTTGTTTTCATACGCTGGTCGGGGGAGGGGTGTTTCAGCCGCTGTAATATCATCAGCTGGGGTCCTCAGGCGGCAGGCGAGAGAACGATCACAGGAAGTGAGTGGAAACATCCCAAATTGTGAAACTGGAGCTCTTGGAGGAATCCTGCAGCTTCGGCGTGTCCTGAAGATAAAATCAGACACTTTGTGTTCTTTGAACTTATCTGCGCCTGAAACGAGTCGTCCTTGTTTCACAAAGGCAAACGGAGCTTTTCAAAATAAAGCTGTGCTCAGTGAATGATGTGAGGATGAAAGCATGTAAAGATGAAGCTCTGGTCGGATCAGTCTGAGCAAACATCTGGTCTGCACATGTGGAATAACTCAGATATTTCCTGCAGAAACACTGAAAATATCTTGACGATGAACGCAGCACGGCGCGGTTACAGTCTGCACGCTTTCCTAACACGCCTCATTTTGTACTTTCTTTTTCTCTGGAAGTGTCAGGGATTAGCTGGAAACACCGATGCTAATTTTTCCCTTCACACTCATTTGAGTGTGTGCTCTGTAGCACCGAGCCTTTCTCTCTTCATCACCAGGAATATTTGTTTCCTGTGAGTGTGTGCCGTCTGCAGGGACCTCTGCTTCGCTCCAAGCACACTTCACAAGAAAGGCTCGAGTCAGGAAGCCGCTCGCCTGGGAGCAAAACGCCGGCAGGGTGTTTGCACTCCGCCATGCTTCCTCCAACTCGTCCTGCGGCTGATTTGTTTACATCCATGCAAACGTGCAGACGGGCTCAATGTGTTTCAAGTGTACGACATCAGCTCATCATTTAACCTGAAATCACTTTATCTGAGCTTTATTCAGCACAGCATACAAGGCGTCATGTTACAGAGTGATGTGACGAGGCTTACAGGCGTGTTGCCTCTGCACATACGTGTGAAACTCAGAAACACCCTTCAGCTGCGATAACAGCTCTGCACATCAGAGGGCGCTCTGCAGCTTCCCCGCTGGCAGCACACAAACACACTGATCAGCTGATCCGAGCGGAGACGGTCACCAATACCTGCACACAGCAGGGGTTCAGGAAATGTTTCATGTCTCAGAGAAGAAAACTGTGATTTTTGACTCGTCCATAATCGGTGTTATTGATCAAATATCAGCCTGATCTATCGCTCTGGTGTCAGACAGGTTGAGTTTGTGGGTCTGCTTAGCCGTCGCCGTGCAGACTCGTTGCCTAGCTGCGCCTCACTGTGGTCCACTCACACGCCCGGCGTCCTGAGCTGTCACACCGCAGACGCTGCAGGTGGTTATTTATGATGACCATCATAGAGCTGACAGGAAATGATGGCGTCCTGCTCAGATGGCGGTGATGACGGAGGTGCAAACAGATGGTTTCAGTGTTTAGAGGAAGTCACACAGATGATCTCCACCACAGCAGCGTGAACGACACAGCGGGCGTTGCCATGCAGACGGAGCAGAGAGGATTTAAATGGACGGGGTGAGATAAAAAGGAAGCGAGCAAGGAAACGGAGAGCAAGGCGAAGCTGTGATGCAAGAGGTGGAAAGGAGGAAGATGAGAGAGGAGCAGCAGCACAAAGACAGAGGAAGAGATCTGTGTCAGGAAGACGTGCAGCCGGGTTTGTCGGAGAGATTCACGGCGCTCTGACTCAGCACTTTGGTCCGCTCACCGCAGCGTTTATGAGGTTCGTCTTGTTTAAAGTCGGGGATGGATATCTGTGGAGGACCACAGCGCTGACTCTGTGCTGACGACGGTGTTTTGTAGGATGTTTAAAACGTCTTCCTGACGCGTCGTCAGCGAGGCGTTCACGTGCAGTCAGAAATGTGGACGCTGAGTGTCGTTTCCTGGAGGATCAGAGAAAGAGTTTTGCTGCTGAGTCGTTCCAGTCGCCTGTTTTTGTCTCATTATTTTCTCACTGCTCTGCTGAAACTGAAGCTGATGTTTTGGACGTCTCATTGAAACCGAAGCACGCAGAAACCTCTGCAGCCTGAAGCCGGCACACCTGCCGGAGGCTGAGCTGCAGCTTCCAGAGGTGTTCCTGCAGAGCTGAAGGAGTTTCAGCCCCTCAAACTTCTGCTGAAAAGTAACAGATTCCCTCCGGGGAGAAGAAGGGATGAGTGAAGAGGAAGTTTAGCAGCTTATATAACTCCATGTGAAGACAGAAAATGGAGAAGCAGCTGCAGAATACTAAAAAAGGACAGCAGGAGGAGGAGGCAGGTAGAGAGCCAGTTACCTGAAAACATCCGTGTGGTTTAAAATCCAAACTGCACTCAGATGTTTAGGGGGCGCTCTCAGAGTCGGCCATGTTCACGCCGCTCCACCCTCCTCCCATGTCAATAACACGATCGATGAAGCATCAGCGACCCTCACAGGTCTGCCCACTTTACTGTAACAACGACTGATGACGTCATAAAACGACAGCAGCTGGAACAGCTGGCTGGGTCGCTCAGGTGGGTGATTAACGTTGCTCCTGCAGTCTGTCTGCACCTCTTATCAAGCAGCACGGCTCTGGCCTCCTCACGGCCCAAACACCTGCAGGAGACACACCTGAGCGGGTCCAGGGTTCAGTCCTGATGGTTCCACCATCGCTCTGGTCGGCATCGCAGTGCCTACTGTGTTTGACATCCCGGCTGGGAAAGGTCACATGGAGGACCGTTCATCAATGCCGGGCAGCGGTGGGCAGGGCCGGTGCCAGCAGCGTTTCCGTCCTGGGCGTGAATGTAACAGCGATGCTGTGAAAGCGCCTACGTACACATTTGTGTTCTTCAGCCGCACATGCCCGACCTGCCTCCACGCCATCAGCACCAAAACGCCATTCAGCATCAGCGGCGTTTTCTGGCTGACTGACGGAGTCTATTTCCATCCCCTCCTCCTCCTCTGAGGTGAGCGAGGCGTTCAGGTGCCTGAACATGGCTGGGATTTATAGCGACCTCCTCCTGTTCTCGCTCCTCACTTACAGCTCAGCCCACGCTGGTGGAAGCTGGAGCGAGCGCGGGGGTGGCACTCGCAGAGGTAAATATAGAGCGACGAGGAAGCGAGAGCAAAACGCTTCATAATAAATTCAGTTTAACGAATGTTCTGCAGCGCCCGCTCCTCCATAATTCATCCAACTTTTTTGGGTGGTGTGGTTTTATCTCTCTGGCGTGCAGACGGTCTGAGCGGGGAGGGAGAGTGTGCTCGCTGTGTACACAGGAAGCTCTGCAGACACACTCCCACGTGTGACGGCTTACAGGGGACTCCTGCTCGGGCGGCGCTGTGGGTCTGTGTGGCTGAGCTTCAGTGTTCAGAGGTGTTCCATCGAGGTCCATTGCACCCCAGCTCGGCTGAACCGTTCGACGGTATCTTCGCGCCTGAGGCGCCGGCGCCGTCCTTCCCTCTCAGATGTAGTAAGAAGAGGATCACAGGTGTCAGAGGTCACAGCGTGGACAGCACGTTTTACAGCGACGTGTTTTAGAGGCCTGCAGGTGTGTGCAGGTGACGTGTGAGGAGAACTCGGAGCCCTCAGGTGGTGTCAGGCCGCATCCATCACCTGCTGGTCGATCTCCCGTGAACACACTGACACCGGGTGGAGGAGGCGGTCTCCGTCTCAGCTGAGCTCTTCATCATCATCATCATCATCATCATCGTTTATTTGTATAGCACTTTAAGAACACACCAGGCAGACCAAAGTGCTGAACAACACAGATCAAAACAACAACCAAATTAAAAATACCATAAAATCATTACAAACAATAAAATAATAAGAAGGTGTCAGTTTCCTACAGAGTTAAAAGCCAGGGAATAAAAATAGGTTTTCAATCTGGACTTAAAGACCTGCACTGATGACGCTTGTCTAATTTGGAGGGGAAGGTTATTCCAGAGCATCGGAGCCGCAATTGAAAAGGCACGGTCTCCTCTGCATTTCAGCCGCGACTTAGGGACCGACAGCAGCAGCTGCTCAGCTGAACGGAGCGAGCGAGGAGGAACATGTGACTTCAGCAAGTCAGTTAAGTACACAGGAGCCAGACCATTTAAAGATTTAAAAACCAATAAAAGGACCTTAAAACGAACCCTAAAATCAATGGGAAGCCAATGCAAGGAAGCCAGAACCGGAGTGATGTGATCGAATTTCCTACTACCGGTTAAAAATCGCGCCGCCGCGTTTTGCACTAACTGCAGGCGTGACAAGGTGCCCGACCCGACCCCTATTAAAAGGGAATTACAATAGTCCAGACGTGAGGTGATAAAAGCATGAATAAGAGTTTCCAAATTGGGTTTGGAAAGGAAAGGCTTGACCTTCGACAGGCGTCTGAGGTGATAAAAAGCTGATTTTACCACCCCACTTACATGACCTTCAAAAGTAAGCGCAGAATCAAGTTTAACACCAAGATTAGTGACTGAACTTTTCAGATGAGAGGTCAAATCACCAAAATCAACATCTGGAGAATCAGTAGAACGATGCGGGCCATATAAAATTGCTTCCGTTTTGCGACCATTAAAATTCAAAAAATTATTTGCCATCCATAATTTAATATCGCTAAGACAGTCAAGCAGTGATTGACATGGGGAGGTATCCAAATGACTAAAAGGTAAGTAAAGCTGACAGTCATCGGCATACAAATGAAATGACACTCCGTGTTTACGAAAAATCGCACCAAGGGGGAGTAAATACAGCGAGAAAAGTAATGGCCCAAGGATAGATCCCTGGGGCACACCCCAAAGCAGAGGGGCCACAGAGGAAGCGGCCAACCCCAGCTTGACACAAAAACTCCTTTCGGAAAGATATGATTTTATCCATGACAATGCCAGATCAGAAATTCCCACACAGTGATGTAAGCGGGAGATCAGCAGGTCGTGGTCCACTGTATCAAATGCAGCTGTCATATCCAATAAGACAAGCACAGCATATTTACCACGATCAGTAGCAACAAGAATGTCATTCATAACTTTAACAAGAGCTGTCTCCGTACTGTGAAAGGGCTTAAAACCAGATTGGAAAATTTCAGACAATTGCGAGTCGCTCAAATAATCCAACAGTTGGGTATGTACAATCCTCTCCAAGATCTTGCTTAAAAAGGGAAGTTTGGAGATAGGTCTAAAATTTGACATAGTAGAACTATCAAGGCCAGGTTTCTTAAGTAAGGGGTGTATGACTGCATGTTTAAACCCACTAGGAACTTGACCGGTTAACAGACTAGTATTGATAATTTTCAGGATATAAGGTCCAAGGATGGGAAATACTTTTTGGAGAAAGCGGGGAGTAACAACATCATTTGGGGAGCCACAGGGCTTAGCATGTAGCACCAACTCCTCTAAGTCACGCAGAGAAATCGGTGCAAAAGCAGGGAATAAGCTTGAGCAAGGAGAATGCATGGCCGGATCAACAATAGGTGGAATCAGAGGCCTCAGGCTAGCAATTTTGTCCACAAAAAAGGTGATAAACTTATTGCACATAGCCTCAGAGGACGGCAAAAGGTTGTAACCCTCCAAGTTAAGTACAGAATTAATCGTATTGTATAAAACACGAGGGTTATGAGAGTTGGCCGAAATAAGTTGAGAAAAGTAGGAGTGTTTATCGGCCTTAACTGCCCTCTGATAAGTTTTCCAACTAATCTTTAGGGCTTCCAGGGAGACATGCAATCTGTCTTTTTTCCACTGTCTTTCACATTTCCTACATTGTCTTCTAATAGCTCGGGTATGATCTGTTAACCAAGGATTAGTCTTTGATTTACATTTTCTTACTCTCAAAGGGGCAACAACATCAAGCACAGATTTACAAGCAAAATCAAAATACAAAAGTAGGTCATCTGCAGTGGGCAACTCAGGGGCATAAGACATTAATTTGTCAAACAGTATAGAAAACCGTTCGGCAGAATCAGAGCCAAAGGCACGATAACATCGAGCAGGTGCAGTCTGATTTGCAAAAGCGTTAGAAGGAGCAATATCAAATAAGATAGGCATATGATCAGAAAATACTGCATCTTCAACCCGTACATTGCAAACAGATAAACCATGAGATAAAACTAAGTCCAGTGTGTGACCACGTTCTTGAGTGGCACCACTAACAAATTGGACAAAATTAAAAGAGTTCACTAAGTCCAGAAAGTCCTTGGCCAGGGGCTTCCCCGGACAGCAAACGTGAATATTAAAATCACCAAGCAGGAGGATCTGGTCATATCGTGATGCACAATCTGCAAGAAACTCGGAGAACTCTGATAAGAACACCTTGTTATATTTCGGCGGGCGATAAACAATCGCACATAACAACGAAGGCGAGTGGCCCAGTTTACATAAACAGAGTTCAAAGCTGGTGTAGCGAGACGAAGGGAAAAGCTGCTTCAAGTCCAAGTGAGCCTTAAAAACAACAGCAAGCCCTCCTCCGCGACCAGAAGCTCTCGGAACATTAAAAAAGGTACAGTCAGCGGGTACTAGTTCAATGAAAGCGCTTAACTCACCGGGAGATATCCAGGTTTCAGTCAAGAAGAGTAAATCCAGAACACGAGAGAGAAAAAAATCCTTCAATATGAAGGTCTTGTTGACCACCGACCTGGTATTTATTAGACCCAGCCTGAGAGGGACTGGGTCCAAAACTTCCGAGGTATTAGCAACCAGATCCACCGGTCGAAGATTTTTCTTGTCAACTCCGCGCCAGCGCATATGCCGTAGAGGAGAGAGTTTTGCTGGACCATTTTCGAAAGACCCAACAACAGGAACCAGCCAGGAGTCCACCGGATCCAAGGCACGCAATGGCACCAATAGTTGCGGACAAAAGCGGCGGATGCAGCGGAGCTCATGGGGAAAATGAGCAATCCAGGATTTCAGCTTCACAAGACGACCTCCACGGTTACCCCGTCTCCTACGTCGCTTCCGCAGATCCGGTGACGGTGGTAGGGAACGCCAGTACGGTGGTATTGGTGACGGTGGTAGGGAACGCCAGTACGGTGGTATTGGTGACGGTGGTAGGGAACGCCAGTACGGTGGTATTGGTTCCAGATAGGGAGGAAAAAAGCCTTGGTTGTCATATTCAGGCCGGTCAGACATCCGGATGGATAAACCTATTTCCAATAATGTCTGGCGATCATAGGAAAAAGTACAACACACATGTAACACAAAGTTAACTAAAAACAATAAAACAAAACAAATAAAGGAGAGCGATAGACGGCGTGCCGAACACACAGGCGCCATCTTGAAAATAAAAAACTCTTTCCTGTAGCTTTCTGGGATATGGAGTGCAGTCTTCTTCATGTGCTCCCCTTTGTTCCTCTCTCTGACACACCTGGGCAATAATAACGTTGTCACATGGTTTGTGGTGACGCGTTCGGTTCATTTAAGGTTTGGGAAGCATGGAAAACGTGCGCACGCGTGTCTCAGCGCCTCAGGAAACTGGCTGTGTTCCCTCTGTGGCTGTTGTGACAGCGTTGCATGTTTGGTCACATGTTGTTGTAAACAGTGAACATTCATCCAAATGCCTCTTTTTGTGTGTTTGTCAGTAAGTGATGAATCCATCAGACACAAAGCGGAGGAAGAGAGTAAGACAGCGAGCAGCTGCCGGACAGCTGCCAACCAGCAGGCGTGTTGGCCGTACGGGCAGAGCGTGGTAAAGAGAGCTGGAAACACGCGTGCCAGATGAAACTCGGGTGTGGGCTCGGTGCGATCGGGCTGATGGATGCTTCTGTCACAGATCGCAGCGGCGTGGCAAACCCAGCAGCTTTGTGGGCAAAGATTCCAACACCTGGAAACTCTGTGCCGGCTCCGTCTTCCTGTCGATGCTGGCTCGCTTTTCTTGTTGTTTGGAAGAAAAGCTTTGATCGCCGGACGCTGGGAGAGCGGCTCGGTAATAACTGCTGACAGATTTCAGATTTCCTGGTGAGCGTTTGAAGATGGCCCGTCTGTCCGACTGCGGTTAACGTCGAGATTAAACCTGTTCTTGTTCACACCTTCACCTGAGGCCTTTGAAGCTCAGGGTCACCTCCACGTGCACAGATGTGGAAGCCGGGCGTCCGTTGGTTATTTAGCTGTGCGTGTTTGAGCGGCACAGATCAGCTGAGAGGACGCTCACACGGATGGTAGTGAGTCACAGCGGCAGGCAGGACAGCTGCTGAAAGCGGGTCGTACGTTCCGGCTTGGATACGCGTCCCAGCTTTCCTCTCAGCATCGTCTCCATGGTGATCATTCCTGCTGCCACCATCGTGACCCTCCCGAGCGATTGCTGTGGACGACCTTAGTCCTCGTGCGGAGGCCGATCCAGTCTCACAGTCAGAGGAGCGTAGGACACACACGGATGGTGTAAAGGCGGTGACATCATGGACGTGTGCGTACGTGAAGGCGTGACACATGTTGTAGTTTCAGGTTATTACTTTTGATCCCCAACTGAGAAGAAGTCAGTAAAAGCTGCTGATTGCCTGGGCGGAGGCTCTGAAACTGCACAGGTGACGGAGACGCTCTCCTGGGATTCATCAGACGTGTCGGTGATGCGGACAGCTGGGAGGAATGCACGCCGCGGTGATTGGACTGGGAATGTTGGGAAACTCGCTCCTGTGTTAACGTGTTTTATCTTTCTAACAGCCCACTGGTGTTTGTGTGGCGGCGGTACTCGCTCCACTTTTTTGTCCCGTGTGGCTGTGAAATCCTGATTTGTTGCCTCTTTAAAAATGGATTTGAAGGTCAGGTGGAGGCGCTGGTGGTGATGGAGTCAGAGACGGTAAACAGCAGGGACAAAACGGCGAGCAGGAGACGCCGAGCGGAAAGTAATTGACTTCATTTACAGCAGCTTTACTGATACTGTGTGTGTGTGTGCGCCTGTGTGCGTGTGTGTGTGTTTCATGGTCACTTCTTGTCCCCGTCTGTCTTCGGGCTGGACGACCTTCCTGCCTTTAATTGGACGAGCTCCTGTGGCCTTCGCACGGAGCC
This sequence comes from Mchenga conophoros, assembly GCF_057382185.1. NCBI lineage: Eukaryota > Metazoa > Chordata > Actinopteri > Cichliformes > Cichlidae > Mchenga > Mchenga conophoros. The sequence continues at coordinate 1,077,207 of NC_140546.1, forward strand.
GTGCGCTGCAGATGAACCATGTGACAAAATCTGATTAAATGTTGTCCCAAGCCATCACCTGTCACCGATTAAGCTCCCCGGCAACAGTAACCAGCAGTGCAGCGTCTGGTTTTGTTCGATGTTTCACCGTCCTGATTGTCGTCTCCTCTCCTCCCTCTCCTTGTTCCGTGTCTGCAGGGCGGGGTTTGAGCAGGATATCGAGGGCGACCACTCGTTTCATCCGGACAGCTGCCGCGGTGAGATAAACCTGCAGGTTACACCCACAGTGCGCACGATAACAGCTGTATGCGTGTTTGTGTGGACCAAGGGTCCTGCTTACCTGCACGGTTACACCAGACTGGTTCTATAGAGGGTACCCAACTCAGACGCTGCAATGATCCCTGCAAACATCCATCTATCTATTCATCCATCCATCTACTCATCCATTCATCCATCCATCTACTCATCCATTCATCCATCCATCTACTCATCCATTCATCCATCCATCCATCCATTCATCCATCGATCTATTCATCCATCGATCTATTCATCCATTCATCCATCTACTCATCCATCCATCTATTCATCCATTCATCCATCCACTCATCCATCCATTCATCTATCTATTCATCCATCTACTCAGTCATCCGTCTATTCATTCATCCATCTATTCATCCATCTATTCAGTCATCCGTCTATTCATTCATCCATCTATTCATCCAGCCATCCATCCATCCATTTATCCATCTATTCATCCATTCATCCATCCATCTATTCATCCATTCATCCATCCATCTATTCATCCATTCATCCATCCATCTATTCATCCATCCATCCATTCATCCATCGATCTATTCATCCATTCATCTATCCACTCATCCATCCATTCATCCATCTATTCATCCATCTACTCAGTCATCCGTCTATTCATTCATCCATCTATTCATCCAGCCATCCATCCATCCATTTATCCATCTATTCATCCATTCATCCATCCATCTATTCATCCATTCATCCATCTACTCATCCATTCATCCATCCTGTTTTTTTAATCTATAATATAAACCCCCCCCCACACACACACACACACACACACACACAGTATCTCTAATCCATCAGATCAGCTCAGCTCCTGTCAGCAGGTCTGATGAGAGGGGTCTGAGTTGAACTTTCAAAATAAGAGCAGCAGCACTGTAAGTAGAAATCTGCTACGAGTGGCATGGCTTTTTTTTTGCAGTGAACTGAACAGAGTTACCATGGCAACCTGCCCAAGTAAGGTCCATGTGTGACCATATGTCAAAGCGACGAACAGGAAGTGTGACACTCAGGTCTATGCACAAACACAGAGAGGTACAGGAAGTGAAGTGGAGAATAAATGAGATGAATCTGTTTTATTTTGAATCTGTGCAGCTGACGTGTTGGCTACGACACGGAACCAGGAGTCCACCGCCGACTCCGCCTACGGTAAGAAACCTTTCTTCTTCTGTTGTTAGTGTTGATCAGAGGGCTGTGGGTCCTCACAGTGACCGTATAAACATGACCTTTTGTTACCTACATATGCAAGCGGATTAAAGGTGTGTGTAAGGACAGGCCACAGGCCACAATATGAGCAAATACGTCCTGTTACCTTCTGCTTCTGACGCTAATGAAGGTCCAAGCACTGGATGACTTTAAGATTATTCAGATGGGAATTTGAGTTAAAACGTCTGTCAGCGAGCATGGAACCTGGAGGACGTGACTCTGAGGAACGTCGTCATCTGCTAACGAGCTCCGGCTTGACCGTTGACGTACAGTAGCTCGTCGCGCGGTTTGACATCATTACCCTCGCTAGTTCCCAGCCCCACAGATCAAACGCAGCTGCCTGCTCTGTATTCAGGCTGCAGCTCGGCTGCTACCTGCCTGTCAGGAGTCCTGCTGGGAAGCCGGCTGGCGTATTGTCATTCAGAGCGCCGGCAGACCCACGCAGTGAATCCATTAAGGCTCCCGGAGCTGCATTACTGTGATTAAAGCCGGAGAGGGGACAGGCGTGAACGTCGCTGATAGGCGCTCTACTTGACACCAGCCGACTTCGTCTTTCAGGAGTGCGTCGAGTGTTCTCGAGAGGCGGCGGCACGTCAGCAGCCACAATAGCAGTGATGAAATGGAGAAAGGTGAACGGAGCGGGTCACCGTGCTGCGAAGGGGAATCAGGAGGAAGTGAGGAGATGAAGGAGCGCATAGTAAAACATCACAGACGTAATCAGGTCTGACAGGCCGGCTGAGCTCCTGTAGGCCACGCCCTGTAAGCGACTGCAAGCCACTTTGGAGCCCACCTCCACCCCAGCTGTGCTCATGATGTCACTGTTTGATGGCTGTGATATGTGACTGAGTTATCACCTGCGTGTGTGTGTGTGCATGGAGCTGATATTAACATGTATGAGCCATGTGTGAGTCTCCAGTGGGAACTTTTCCTTGTTCACACGTCAGCCTCGGCGTGTCCTGTTTGTCGAGTGAAGCTGTGTTTGACATCAGGACCTCGAGTGTGACGAGCAGCATGTGAAACGTCGGTTTTTCTGAGCTGCATCCATGTGTGTGATGTTTGTGCACGCAGCAGTGCGAGCGTGATGCTGTGTGCACGCCGGCTGCGCTCAGGTGTTTGTGCACTTCAGCTCCGCCCCTCATTTGCCTCGTAAATCGGTGAAACGGCAGCAGGAAGCGAGCATAAAGCCGCAGCCTGCAGTCATGTACACGCCGGGTTAGAGAACAAAGACTTCCCCGTAATCAATACCCGTGTGCAGGCGATTAGCCCCGACTGACTGAAATGATTGTAGACGTAGCAGATGCGAAGCAGCGGGGACGCTCCGACGTGCTCGCAGGGATTCGTCTCCTGACTCGAGCTAATCGTATCGTCATTAACTCTCCTTTTAGTTTCAGGGTTTATTGATGCCTGCGGGGATCGCACCGCAGCTCGATAAAGATGCAGGGTGACTCTGTCCGTGCTCGGCGCCGCACCCGTTTTCACACTCAGTGTGGAGCTCTGATTGTAAGAGAGCTGCTGCTGCTGCCCTGGTGGCCTGATAGCAGGCACCTCCTTCATAATGGTGTCTGAACCATTAACTTCCTGGTGTCGGGCAGCCGGGTGTGAAGGACTCAGACAACAATGAATGAGTGATGTTTGAGCACACGTTCATCCACAGCGCCACGCTAGAGTGGCTGTCGTTACTGTAATGACATCGTTTTGCAGGGAACGGTTCCCATAACGACGTTTTCTCTGCAAATTGGTTCTTTAATGCCGTGCGACGCAGCCCCGTGGACTCGCTGCACTGAGATTGGCCTCATGCAGCAGTGCACTCTTTTCATTAGAGGAGCGCCGGTGTTCTGGGAATCCATCCTACCTGACAAACCATCCTACCCGTTGTTTCTGCGCATGCGCACAACACGAAATGAAGTGCCAAACCATCCTACCTTTGTGAATGTGAGCTACAAGCATACTCTGATGGGCAACGTTAAGTGGCAAACCGTCATACCTACTTAAATTGTGCTGGAATTGCTCTGTGACAGCAGAAATGTGCATAAACTACTTACTGTAGGACGATTTGTCAGAACACCGGCGCTGTGAGTCGTGCAGACGCCGGTGCTTCCTGGGTGACGTGACTGCGGTTTGTGCGCGTTCCTGATCGTAGGACGGCCGATCCAGGAAATGAAGTTTGTGCTGTTAGCGTGGGTCCGACAGACCGGGCTCCGGTCGGAGCTCACACGCCTGTCAGACCGACAGGCGTCACGGATGATGATGTAAAACCACGAGAACGATCATCAAACTTCTCAGCTGCTGGTTTGCGATGTCAGTTTGTCCTGCTGACGGGACACGCGTGAACTCGTCCTCACCGAGAAGCGAGCGCCGCGATCGGCCGCGGACCCAAGCGGTCTGAGGGGGTTTGTGCTGCCGCGGGGAGGAGATGGCGTCCGGCGTTCTTCCATCTTTTTAATGACATGAAAGTGAGCGCTGACATTTAAAGGACGCTCGCAGCTCTGACCTGTTCAGTGTCTTATGGTGACATTTGTTTGAAGGTTTGTCAGAGATATCTCAGAATCACTTCTCTGATCCTCCAACTGCATCAGTGGCTCCCAACAAAGACTGTATATAAAAGATGGAGGCTCACCTGCAGCTCTAACACCTGGCTCCTGGCTCCTCCCTGTATCTGAAACCTCGCAATACGCCCCCCATCAAGCTGCGCCTGTAGCATGTCAGCTTCTTAGGACGGAATGGACGAACAGTACTCACGGTATTCGGGTACTCAGTACTCACAGTACTCTCAGTACTCACAGTAACCCCAAATTGCTCTCCGATGCATCCACCGGAGTATGAATGTGGGTGAATGCACAAGTTGTGTAAAGCAATTTGATGCTCAGAAGAGTAGAAAAGCGCTATATAAGAACCAGTCCATTTACTCAGGTACTCAGTACTCACAGTACTCGCACTTCTCTCAGTACTCAGTACTCTGAGTACTCTACCTGGTGCTGTGAGTTTCTTCAGCAGTCTGTCTCTGTGAGATCCGCAGAGCTCGCGGCGCTCACCTTAACCTGTTGCAGCTGATCATGTGACATCTGTTAGCAGGGGCGAGGCCTCGAGCTGTCTGCTCAGGGGTCACATTCATATCACCATAGCAACGCTGTTAGTGATCACACACACACTTTCAGCCTGCATCGCTGCTGTAGCTCACAGGAGCGTGGGAGGTTGTTGTTATAGGGCTTTGGAGCGTGATGTCACGGGGGTGGGCGTGGAAAGGATTTTGGCCCGATCCGCCATTTTGGGGGTCTAAGTAAGGAGCGAAAGCATAGCCATGGTTCGTACTTGCTGTGCGGTCGGCTGCAATGTTCGATCTTACGACCGGCACGGGAATAAGTTTGGATTGTCTTTTTATGCTTTCCCAACCTGGAAGCAACATGAAGGAGCTCATGTATCGGATATTACCAAACGAAGGCGTCTAGCCTGGATAGCAGCCGTGAGACGAGCTGATATCAAGTTCTGTTACGTCTCCAGATATCAGCTGGTGTGCTCAAGACATTTTCATTCCGGTAAGTTCTAAATATGTTCACATCACACTTTATAGCTGAATAATATCATCGTTGGTGGTCTCAGAAGTTATAGAAATTACGATCAAACATCGAATGGAGTGACTTGATTGGTTGATGTAAAGACAATAAATGAAATGAGACAGGAAGGACACAAATTGGCGTTAATAATTTACCCGATTATCAATGTGTTAACTTGCATGTACTTTACAATTATGGGCATATAATATGATAACGATATTTTAGCAGTTAAATGATAAATGTGTAACATTAATTATGGTGGGGGGTGGAAAATGGCTATTTCACTCGGTGCACTCCAGCTGACTTACTTTGACGATGTACTCAGAGTTTGGCGGCTTGAAAATAGCCAAATCTTGCGCCCAGCCATTTGTAAATTGGATGTGCGCCTCCAGTGACTTGTAATTACGAAACTGGTTCGCTGTGTAAGCGCTTACTCCACAAACAAGATACGTGAAGATATCGGGGTAGGACAGTGGCGGTAAGTCGTCTGGGTCTTTACTCCACTGCCGTATTTCATATGGGTCCAGATTTGCGATGCACTCTATTTTTTTTCAAGTACCGCTGCTTCGCCTCTGGACGCAATCGGTCTCTATACCGTCCGTTTTCTTTTGAGCTGCTTTTAAGCATGTTTCTTGTCGTCGTCGTTCCAACACAGTGTGTTTGCTTTGATTCGTAGACCCCGAAAATGGAGCTGCGCTCCCACAATGCATTGCGGCGTGACGTCAACTCCAAAGCCCTATTGGGAGCTGCTGTTACTGTGTGTGTGTGTGTGTGTGTGCGCGCGCGTGCGTGGTGGGGGGGGTGCACCTCCCCGCCGGCGAGCCTCAAGGTTTACGAGGACGCTCTGAGACGTGTGACCTGTAGTTTAGCTGCAGACTTTGTTGTGCGTGTCGTGTTGCAGCTCAGGACGGCGTGAACGAGCACCGCCTTTATCTCTGTGGTAGAAAGCAGTAGCCTCGCCACACGCCCTCCAGAAGAGACGACATCCTAATTACAGTGTGTGCGCCGACGACACCGAGCGTGTGATTACAGCAGCGCGCTGACGGCTCCAGCGCACAAAAACAAAAGCGTGTGTGTCGCCTAAAGTGTGAAGCGTGTGTGATCATGTGTTTGCCAAATGCTTTGGCGAGAGCGTTTGCATCTCAGAGTGTGTGAGAGCAGGAAAAAGAGCCGTCACAGTGTGTTAAAGTGCTTTTTAATGAGCTGGAGCTCTTACAAATGGACTGAGCTTGTCGTGTGGCTCACGCTGAAAAGGCGGCGATGAGAGCTGTTAGGAAGCAGCCAGAAGCTGTTGTGTTGACGCTAATTGTCTTCATTTTCTCCGACTGAAAGCAGCTTCGCTGGACAGATTTCAGGCGGCCGTTTGTTGCTAACGAGCGCCCGCCTTCTTCAAGTGATGGCGCTGATAGCTTTGACGCTTCCGGCTCTCAGAACAGGAAGTGACAGGGAGAGTGAGACAGGGGGTGAGCTCTGTGTGTGATGGTGCTGGGTGTCTCCACCCTGCAGTGGCTCTGGTGCTTAGACATGGTCACAGGTGAGGGGAGGAGCAGAGTGTGATGGTGACAGCGTCACCTAGACCAGCCCTCGCCCCAAAAACGTATGCTGGAGTTTTCCTCCCCACTGTCGCCAAGCGCTTGCTGGCCTGTTATGGTGCAATTGTTGGGGTTTCCCTGTGTTATTCCAGGGGCTCTACCTTACAGTACAAAGCAGCCTGAGGCAGGCGTCATCATGGAGAAGTGATGGAACTGTGTCACAGCGGGGACATGGGGACACAGGGAAACACAGCAGGGACACAGGGAAACACAGCGGGGACACAGCGGGGACACAGCGGGGACACAGGGAAACACAGCGGGGACACAGCGGGGACACAGGGAAACACAGCGGGGACACAGGGGACACAGCGGGGACACAGGGGACACAGCGGGGACACAGGAAACACAGCGGGGACACAGCGGGGACACAAGGAAACACAGCGGGGACACAAGGAAACACAGCGGGGACACAGGGAGACACAGCGGGGACACAGCGGGTCACAGGGAGACACAGCGGGGAAACAGGAGGACACATGGGGACACAGGGGGCACAGGAGGACACAGCGGGACACGGGGCACAGCGGGGACACAGGGAGACACAGGGGGGACGAAGCGGGGCACAGGGAGACACAGCGGGGACACAGGGAGACACAGCAGGGAGACACAGCAGGACACAGGGGGACACAGCGGGGCACAGGGAGACACAGGGGGCACAGTTGGACACAGGGAGACACAGCAGGGATACAGCGGGTACACAGGGAGACACAGCACGGGCACAGGGAGAGACAGGGGGACACAGCGGGGACACAGGGAGACATAGCGGGGATACAGTGGGTACACAGGGAGACACAGGGGGGCACAGGGAGACAGCGGGGACACAGGGAGAGACAGCAGGACACAGGGTGGCACAGGGGGACACAGCGGGGACACATCAGAGGACACATGGAGACACGGTGGGGACACAGTGGGACACAGGGAGACAGCGGGGACACAGGAAGAGACAGTGGGGACACAGGGAGACACAGGGGGACACAGCGGGGATACAGCGGGGACACATCAGGGGACACAGGGAGACACAGTGGGGGCACAGGGGGACACAGCGGGGATACATCAGGGGACACAGTGGGACACAGGGGGACACAGCGGGGATACAGCGGGGACACATCAGGGGATACAGCGGGGATACAGCGGGGACACAGCGGGGACACAGTGGGACACATCAGGGGATACAGCGGGGACACAGCAGGGGACACAGCGGGGACACAGTGGGACCCAGGGAGACACAGTGGGGGCACAGGGGGACACAGCGGGGGACAGGGGAGTGGGCACCTCAGTGTGTGTGTGTGTGTGTAGCACCTATAATGACTTCGTGAGGATGCCTCCATCACAGATCTTTTGGATTTTGAGACATGATGCTGAGGTTGGCTAAAGGTGAGAATGAAACATGAGTTCAGGTGAATGTAGGACACTTTGAAGTGCCGATGACTCGTCTGTGTTTCTCTTCTTCAAACTTCAAAAAGCTGTTTGACTTTTCCAGCACCGAGTCAGCAACGAGGGGCTTCATTAGAAGGTCCTCACAAACATGCCAGGACAAACACCTGTGTGTGTGTGTGTGTGTGTGTGTGTGTGTGTGTGTGTGTGTGTGTGTGTGTGTTTTTGCTGCTGTCTCTTTGCTGACCTTCCCTCATCAGTCTTGATTGACTTGACCAATCAGCAGTCTGCAGTCTCTTCACGGCACACACCCACACACACACAGTGAGACACCCACATAGATTGATCTGGTCGATGAAAACACAATATGGAGCTCAGTGGGAATCAATCAACAACAAGAAGCACACAGCCGGAGGTGTTTCACACCGTTAGGTGTGTGTCCGTGTGTGTACACGGTACATGTTGTGTACATATAAGCTCATATATATCTTGTGTATACAAAGTGCAGGTCTCTGGCGTCACTGGGCGGATGGATACGTGATGTCTCCACAGTTCATCCAAACAGGCGAGCTGCGTCGGGTTCGACGGCGCCCTTGGGCGTGTGTGCTGCTGTTTCTGAGGCGGGCACAAAGCCAATGTCTCTAAATGTTCCCCGTCGGTCGTCTGACCTCTGAGCGTGGCGCTGGGAGGGGCCAGCTGTTTACCTCTGTGCAGGTGTGAGGAAGATGATGCTCGGCGCTAAGCTAACAGAGACGGGAAGGAGCCTGCGCTCTCCTGCTCCTGCCGAGCTGAGCAGGAGAGCGCAGCGTGGGGACTGAAGACGCCGTTTTATGTTGTTTCCCGCACATGAAGGAAAGCAGCTGTTTAATACGTCAGCTGAGAAACCGGCAGCGTGGCAAGCTTCATACGTGTCTGATGACAACGGTGGACGTCATCAGGGTAACGTAATGAGTGAGGGCAGCTTCAGACCTGAAAGTGTGACGGAGTGTAGAGGACGCACACATACTCCACAAAGGAAATGGACTCACGTGTCCTGACAAAGATGCCATTAAATGCCACTAAAGGCTTGAGCGTACTAATACTCAGTGCTGCCTGCATCATCACTCCGTCACCGTGGTTACTTTCATGTTGCTGTGGCTGCAGCTGCTGATGGCGAGCGTTGTGTCAGAGCGCACTCAGAGGTTTGTTTCCCGTAAGTCGAGCTGCTGAACGATGCATCAAAAATAGCAGCAGCTGAAAATCCAATCAAAACTGGAGCTCAGAGGAAGCTGTGAGCCCACAGCCTGACTCTGTGAACATGACCCTGTAGTACCATGTCACCCTGTTAGAGCACTTCACTCTCGCACTGCAGGCCTACTTGTTGTTCCTGGAGTATTTAAAAGTAGAGGCAGAGCCTTCAGCTTCTGTGGAACCAGCTTCCAGTTTGGATTCAGGAGACACTATCTCTACTTTTAAGATTTCCTTTTTGCTAAAGGTTGCAGCTGCTCGCTTGCAGCTGCTCGGCTGCAGCTGCGGTTTCACTTTCTTTAATGACAGAGACGATCCCAAATCCAGGAAGTTTACTGACGTCATAAAAACTGTTGCTGAGATGTTTTCTCTCATTTTACAAGCTGAAGGTTCATATTCGGACCTTTAAACACCTGAAATTCTGCATGTGGCTCTGCGATGGTCAGCACCACAGAGGCCACGGCAGGTCAGTCCATCACCATCATCATCATCATCAGGGCCTAATGTGGTGCTTTACCACACTCGCGTGGACGGATCCAGAACATCGTCCAATGAGAGCGCGTTTCTCCCGTCTGCAGAGCGACATCAGAGCCGATCACAGGGACGCACAAGCTTTCTGGAGTAAAATAAAAAATGAAATGTGCGGCTTCTATTTGGGAAACAGAAAGTTGCAGCCAGCAGCAGCTCGTCCACACGTACCTGAGAGCACCTGAGATCATTTACAGTCTGAACATAATCCTGAGGTCCAGCTAGAGCCGTGTGCTGGCGCCCTCTACAGGCCGTGCTGCTGTAGGCCCTGTCGATTTCAGGTGTTGGTTAAACAGGAAGGATCCTCCCAGTTTCACTTCCTCAGCTGGTACGACGGCATCATTGTTATTCACCACACACCTGACACACGCACGCTGTAGGAGTGTGTCAGGTGTGAATTATCTGACCTTTACAGTCAGCAGGATTGTGTGTGTTTCAATGGCAAAGCAAAAAATTCAAACTTGACAAGGTCTCTCCTCTCTTCCTGTCTCCTCTCTCCTCTCTTCCTGTCTCCTCTCTCCTCTCTTCCTGTCTCCTCTCTTCCTCTCTTCCTGTCTCCTCTTTCCTCCTTCATCTGCACTCTCTCTCTCTCCCCCCTTTAATCCATGTCTGTCATTGCTCGCTCTGTCTCTCCTTCATCGCCCTCCTCGCTGCTCCCTCCTCCTCCTCAGCCTCTGTCACTGGTGTCTGGCTCAGTGTGAATACCAATGGAGAATGAGTGGGCGAGAGAGCAGCAGAGGCAGAGAGAGAGCATGCTAATAGGGCAGAAGTTTCTGGAGCTTGACTCCCGCGTTTGGCTCGTCCGCCTCGGCCTCAGAGCCGCCGCTCACGCCTTCTGAGGAGGAGCGACAGATGTGCGAGGCGTCTGCACTGAAGCACAGTCAGCCATCAGAGTAGCAGAGGCTCGGCTGTTTTCTCAGAGGTCTAAAACGACATTTATCTGCCGTCTTTGTCACCGCATAGTCATAAATCAACACAGTGCACGTTAGCTAAAACATGCCGCTAGCAACCAGGCTAACTTAGCATGCTAGCGTTACAGCTGTATCCTTGAGCTAAAACTCATGAAAAGCTTCAGTTGGCGAACTCGGGCCTCTACGTGACTCACACCCAGCGAGTCTGATATCACACGGGCCAAAACGCAGCAGTTCGGTCATATTCGGACTTATGGCCTCAGGAAACTTTCAGGGTCATGCTGGGAGGAGCTGTGATCACACATGCACACGCCTACGTCACCACGCCGTGCACACCCACACACACGCAGACTGAAAACACAGGCAGGAAAAAGGGTGTTTTGGTGAAATCCAAAAGCATTTAACACATAAGCTACAGCTACATCCTCTGACACCACCTTACATCCACCTGTAACTCAGTCTTCAGCCCGTGTGACCTCACTGAGTCACATGATGACAGAGTGGGTCACTGACTCTTAGGACTTCCCCCTCTGGGGTGAGACAGCTGCAGTGCAGATGTTTCAGACGTGGAGGTGCCGCTGCGTGTCAGTGTTGCGCGTCCCTAAAGCCAGACTTCCTCTCTTGGCGGCCGGTACGCCACAGCGATGCACCCCTGGCTCTGACGTCCTCACACTCAGGTCACACATCCGTCTGCGTGTTGCCGTGCCGTCAGTCGTGCAGTTAATCTTCTTCCTTACAGAAGTGTTTTTAATCATGGGTGCGATGGCTTCGTGCTGAATCTGCTTAGAGTGGCTCATTTGTTTGATTGATTTCACTTGATTTTCTGGGACAGGAAGAGCTCGTGTATTGATCTGAGCTGCAAAGAGGAGACAGGAGCGAGCAGAGGAGTATGAGGAGAGAGATGGAGAGAGATGGAGGGAGGCATAAAGCCGTATGAGGCAGACAGATAAAAGGACACAGAGAGGGAAAAGCTGAAGTTTCAGAGTGAAAGAAAAGAGCAAACAGTGACAGAAGAAGCGAGAAGACTGCACCCAGAAGATTTCACCCGCCACGCCACAAAGTTGTTTTTCCAATCCAGGCTGACAGCAGAGAGGGAGGAACTTTGAAAGTGACGGAGCAGAGAGAGACAGAAACAAAGAGCGAGGGCAGAGAATGAAACACTTCTGTGTCGGGCTGTAATTAGCATAATATTTTTCTCTGTGCGTCTCCATCATCCTATTTATATCTGTCAGAGCGAAGGACGGAGATGAAAGAGTGCAAATAACGAACATGAAATCGTGGCTGTTAGACACAGGGGAGTGTGTGTGTGTGTGTGTGTGTGTGTGTGTGTGTGTGTGTGTGTGTGTGTGTGTGTGTGTGTGTGTGTGTGTGTGTTAATCCTGGCTGGACGTGTAATGACTGTTCGCTCTATTTCAACAGTATTTTGCATAAAAGACAAATTTCTTCCGCGGTGTCTCGTATCAAAGTGAAGCTTCGGAGGCCCCGGGGCGATGCTGGCTTTGAGGTTAGAGATGGTTGCCAGTTTGAGTCCTGCGCCAGCAGGGAATGGGAATAAACCCCTCCCCCCTGACGACCAGCAGTGCAGGGCGTGAAATTAGCTTTTTGTTTCTGGGGGTATATTTGGCCCTTTGATCGGGTTTTCGGGGATGAGCAGCTCCTTCTGAGCGACTGAGACGAGCTATGAAATAATAAGAGGGAGCGAGCGGCGCCGAAAAGCAGCACGCCGCCTAAATGTGATGCATCGAGCTGCAGCAGGCGTCACTGAAAACCCTCACCTCCTGGTAATGAGGCGCTAAGGTGGGAGTCTATGGGTGGGACCCAGAAACAAGCTAGCTTGCATGCTAGTTCCAGCGTAAATGCGTTTTTACTGCAGCTGCTGTCGGACGCTTACCTGCCGACGGCCAGGTGAACAGCTCAGTATCATAACACCTGTGCTGGATTACAGGGGTGACGCAGACCCACAGATATCAGCTGTTTGACGATATCACAGCGTTAGCATTGATAACAGCTGATGCATGAACATAAAGTGAGGTAGAGAATGCTACAAGTGTCCACTAGAGGGCGCTCTGCAGCTGACCCGTTGACTGCACACGGCGGGCTGCGACAGGTGAACGGGATCATTTTTCAGATGCTTGGTCAGGTGACTGTGTTTGGTGTGTCAGACGTTTACATGGCCAAACATCGCTGAGAGAAACAGCCATCCGGCTCAACCTCAGCCGCTCCTCACATGTCAAACTCCATCAGCACTCCGGAGGGTTTCCCCCTAAACGCTCCTGATACGTCTTTGAAATAAAACGTTTCCTCCTGATCCTGCTACAAAGAGAGGTTTACCGCCAGGTTTCCATTCGCCCTCTAACATCTGCTTTATTGAAACGATCCATCAGCGCGTGAACAGGACGGCTTCGTTCGCTTCAGCAGAACAAATAAAGGCTGAAGTGGAAGCATGTAAAATCATCCCTGAGCCTCGGAGACCTTTCCTGCCACCAGTCAGCAGCTGAAGGCGTTCGGAGCGAGCACCGAGAGCGTCCGCGAGGTAAATCAACCTGTCAGTCAGCCGGTCTGCGGCGCGCGGCGCTCTGAATGTGAAGCAGGAGCACGCTGCTCGATCGGGAGGAAACGCAGGCCGAGGCAAACAAAAGTCACAGCTTTCATCTGTGGAAGCGTTTAATCAGGCACACTGCTGCAGAAAACGCTGTCACTTAAAACAGGAAGAATCAGGTCTGACATGACCTCACTTCCTCTGACTGCCACAAGATGTCGCTCCAATAAAACGGAATGATTTAGAGGGTTTGTGCCCTTCCTCTGATATTTCATTGCCCCTGTTTCTCGCGCTGACGCTGCTTCCAGCCTGATCTCACACAGACCGCTCCACCATCGTGATGAAGCTTGACCTTTGACCTTCAGACTCGTGGATTGAGCTTTCCCTGTGATCGGTGCAGGCCGATTGAGTTGTCTGTAGATACGTTCAAAGGCAGTAATCAGATTACCAGGAGCAGGTGCACAGCAGCTCTCTCCACACTGACACCAGGTCATGAACGTGTCACAGGTCAAAGGTGAGTTGCAGTCGTTTTAATTCATTACGATTACCCAGCAGGTCATGCTTGTGGAACAGTGGCCTCTGCTGGTGAGTGTGGTTACTGCAGTTTCATGAGTGCATGCTGTGACTCACAGGAATGACACAAATATCCGTTTCCACAAAGTTTGCTGCCTCAGTGTTTCCACATCGTTGTGTCTGATGTTTCTGTGATGTATTAAAGTATGAAACCAGCGCTTCATAAGCTTCAAAGGCTTTTATTGACAATTACATCGCGCAAAGAGTCAGTATTTGCAGCGTTGGCCCTTCTGTTTCCAGACCTCTGTCAGTCAACGTCTGGGCCAGACCCTGACTGATGGCGATCCATTCTTACATAATCAATGCTCCGAGTTTGTCACAATTAGCAGGCTTTTGTTTGTCCACCTGCCTCTTGAGGATTGGCCACTGTGCTCCATGATGCTGGAAAAGGCTGTGTGTTGTTCGCCAAACTGTTCTTGGATGGTTGGATGAAGGTGCTGTGGGAGGATGTTTTGGTCACATTCTTTATTCATGGCTGTGTTTTTTGGCAAAATTGTGAGTGAGCCCACTCCCGTGGATGAGAAGCAGCCCACACATGAACGTCTCAGGATCTTTACTGTTGAGACAGCACTGATGGAGGCGCTCACCTTTTGTTCTGCGGACCATTCCCCGAACATCAGAAAGAGCGTGACTTTACCCCAGTCCTCAGCCGCCGCTGTACTTTATACGATTCTGTCTGACCCTGGTGGGTTTTTGGAGAGAAGTGGAAGTTCATAAAAGTGACAGTTACGTGTATACATGCTTTATTTTATGAGTGCAGACAGCACGACACATCACAAACATGTGTGCAGAACCAGAAACACGTCATACTTCAAACACACGTGTGAGACAAACCTGTGCAGAACCGACCGTGTTTGCATATCTTTGTGGGGACCAGCAGCCCGTATGGGGACAAAGTGATCGTCCCCACAAGTTTGAAACAGTTATGTTGTGATAGGCGTCCATATTTCATGGTTAGGGAGACAGCTGGGGAGGGTTATGTTAATGAGATGTCCCCACAAGGACGTGAAAACACGACTGTGTGTGTGTGTGTGTGTGTGTGTGTGTGTGTGTGTGTGCGCACAGACTGATGAGTCACTGTAGCTGATAGGCTCTGATGTGTGGACCTGATGAGGCGCTGCTGAGTGATGCTCTCTTTCATCTCCGTCCTCATCCCCCCCCACCTCAGATCTCACCTTCCTAACGTCCTTCCCTGGCTCTTCCTCTCCTCCCCCATCATCCTGTTTCCTTACCTGTGAACCTCCTCCTCCTCGTTAAGTCCAATCCTCGTCTCTGTCTCTCACCCTCTCTCTGCCCCCCCTCACCTTACTCTCACCTCTCCTCCATCTGTCCCCCCCTCCCCCGAAGCTCCCCTTCATCAAACTCAGCCAAAGCAGCCTGCAGGAACTTGCTGCATGTGACACACACACGCACGCACACACACACACGCGCACACACACACACACACACACACACACTGTTAGTGCTGGAGAAGTCAGGGAGACTTCAGGTGTTGCGCTCAGGTGGAAACATGACTTCTCCTGTGTCTTCCAGGCGTGCGGCGCCCTCCGGACATGGACCAACGTGCCGGTGCTAACGTGCATTACACGCTGCTGATCGCCTGCGTGCTGGTGGCCTTCTTCCTGGGCGCCATCTTGTCGGGTTTCCTGGTGTCATGCTACTGCGGCGGCAGCGCCGCCCACCGGGCTCGGAGGCTGGGGAAGGACCCGGAGGCGTCGCTGCCTCACGCCCTGTCGCTGCGATCCCTCGCCAAGCTCAACGGGCTGCTGGACGGACAGCCCAAGGTGAGCGAGACGAGGAAACGGATTCATCAGAGCTCACCTGAGCCCTGCAGCTGAAACACGTCTGCGAGCTGAGAGGCAGCCGTGTTAATATTCAGCCCCTCCTCCTCCCCCGGGGTCAGACTTAATAAGCCTCACTTCAGTCTTTTATTCGCTCATTACTATCGAGCGTTTCATTAGGAACTCCATCCTCTGTCCACATGTCCCTGAGCAGGAAACTGAATCTCTGAGCTGACCTCTGACCCTCTGCTCAAATGTATATTTATACAAGTTCCTCATTGTTCTCTGTGGCTCCTCCCACTGAAGGGTCATCCTGTGCTTTAGAGATGAAACGGCAGGCAAAGATAACGACAACTGATCGCAGCTTTTCTTCTTCTTCTCTTCCTCCAGGAGGACAAACTGGACGTGTCCACCCCCAAGATGTACAGCTCCTTCATCCCCAACGGCCGGGCCGAGCATCACCTCCACAGCCCCGTGCACCAGGGCCTCCCGCTGGGCGACCCCGAGCTCAGCCTGTCCCAGGTAGGAAGCGAATCTGTCCAATCAGAGTTTGTCAGTGTGAGCGATGGAGGATGGAGCGGACTGCAGGCACACACCTTGGACGTGTAATCGATCACATTTACACGCCGCAGCCATTTAATGCTAACATTAAAGATGTTACATGTCTTTTATTTTGAAATTTCGCTGCAGGCCGGTCTTCTCACCCAGTCTCCCTTCCTGTGGACGATGCCGATCTCCGCTGAGCCAGACCGCAGCCGGAGCATCACCCATGGAGCACGACGCTCCGGCTGCGGTCCGACTCGCCGGAGACGTGTCTGCTTCTGCATAAAGTTTCCACCGAGGTTGCTGCACACATGCGGCTCTCAGACACTGATGTAACTCAGCTGGGTTTAACACATAAGTGCTTAAAGCTTTGCACACAGCGCCCTCTCCTGTCAGCACGCAGCGTGACGTGAGCGCTAAAGCTCATTCTGAGGTTTTCAGGTAGAACTTTTAATCTCGACGTTCGTACTGACGCAACGGCCGCGTCTAACCTCTGACCTCTGTTTAGTCTCTGTCACAGGGGGATGGCGAGCTCTCCGGCCTGCCCACGCCCGACTCCACCCCGGAGCTTCCCATCAAGAACATGAAGGCGCTGCGACACCATCAGTACGAGAAGAACCAGAACTGCAACAACGCCAGAGACAAGCCCAGCTGCTCCGCCTCCAGTCTGGGATTCATGGCCGTCGTCGGGAACTCCATAAACCAGCAGGTGTTTCCCTTCCCTCATCACCATGGCAACAGTTTAAGCAATGGGACGCCCCAGGGGGTCGGCGCCTCTTCGACCTCTCTGCACCTCCCAGAGGAGAGAAAGATCTCCAATGATGAGCGGGCGGCGGCGGTGGGAGGGGGAGGAGTCCCGCATCACCACCACTCCCAGCAGTCCCTCCCCCAGACGGTGGTGGACGTGTCGGCGCTGGACGAGCTGCTCAAACACATCCACGAGGTCAGCGCGTCGGGAACCGGCGGCATCAAGGTCCTGACCTCCACCTCCTCTTCCTCGCTGTTCCCCGGGTCGTCCGGCTCCACCGCAGGGCACCATCACAGCCACCATCACCACCACGCACAGACGCGCACGCACCACTACAACCACGGCCATCACCATAGCAACCATCACCAGCAACAGAATGAGGCCGCGTCCTACCACAGCACCTCCGCGCTGCCGAGCGACGGCCTCCCCAAACGCATCGACCCTCCTCCTCAGAACACCACCTCCTCCTCATCTTCATCCTCCTCATCCTCAAACAACCCCACCTCCTCCACCTCCATCCCCTCATCCTCCTCCTCCTCGTCCTCCACTCCGCTCCAGCAGCAAGTGATTCCAGAACGACCTGGAGGAGGCGGCGGCGTCTCCGTGACGCGCCACCACTCTCAGCGTCACTCCCTCATCAGGATGGGCAGCGGGAGTGGCGCCGTGCCCCGCCACCACAGCTTCAACCAGCGAGGGCCGCAGCATGCTCACTTCCTCGCCAGGATGAACACTAACAACAGCAGCAACAACAGCGGTGGCCCCACCCCCGCCAACAGCAAGCAGCCGTCGGTGGCCAGCGCCTGCCTCACACGGCAACACAGCTACAGCGAGGGGCCGCACGCCCAGCGGGCAGCCGTCGTCCGGAGAACGGTGTCGCTCAAACCCCAGATCCCTCCTAAACCGCTCTTCCTGCCAAACACAGCCACGTCACCGGGCGCAGAGGCGGGAAAGTACAACTACTGAGGCTGCCGGGCACCGCGCCGACATGGCCGCTGCTGTCCTTAGACGCCTGCCGGGCTGGTGAGAGAGGATGAGAGGAGAGCGCCGATGGGCTGGAGACACAAAAGAGACCCAGAGCTTTTTGTCCCCATCGCTCCTCGTTACCACCCCTCAGCCGTGCTTGCTGCCCCGCCGCTGAGAGGACGCCGTCCGTCGCCACTCGAGCATCTCTGGCTCATTGAAAGGGGCGGGGCTCGAAACCAGCACGAACTACTAAACATTCCAAAGGCGGCTCGAGGTGGCCACAGAATTCCAGATTAATGCAGTTTTCTTCGGAGCACTTTGATGCGACATCCTGTCGTCAGGCCCGGATTTCATTCGCCAGGATCGTCAGCAAACCTGAACCCCGCAGCAGGGGCGGCTCCCGTCCCCGTGGGGGGCGCAGACTTGTGTTTTCAGCAGCACTCTGAGGACAGACCACCTCGGTCTTTTATACCATATTGGTATCTGCAGGTCGCCCAGCAGGTGTGATAACCGTCTCCACATCACTACAACGACCCTCTTGCATTAACGCCTGCTGAGCGTCACACCCAGACCCCCGCGGGTCGTTTCAGGCCCTGCACTCGTCTGAAGGGGGCGTGTTTTCTCTTCACCAGCTGAGTGCAAACTGTGGAAACTTTAACAAAGTTTGCTCTTAAATTGGTGTTTCACCCAAATTACTGCCACACTCATGCTCCCACTGACCTCCCAGGGTGTCCGGCGCCCACGAGGGCGGAGCAGAGGCAGACTCGTCACCTCAGCTATGCTCTGTAACCCCGCCCGAGGCTGGTGATGCGTTCAGGTACCTGTTAAACCTTTGAAATGTGAAAATGTGTGCAGGCATGCCCAGAGCCCAGAGTCTGGGAGAGGGGGCGTGGCCTGTTGTCTGCCGTGGCGGAGACATTTCAGTCGGACTTCAGTCTCACTCTGCACCTTCATTAAAAACTACATTTCCCAGCAGGCAGTGGGAACGTGAGGATTCTGTTGGTGGTAATTTGGGTGAAGGTCTGCTGGGAGGGTTTCCTCCCAGCTGAAGAACAGTGGATCAGCTGCTTTGTCTTTACCTCGGTGTTTGTTAGCGGCTCTGCCGGGTTCTGTTTCCGCCGCCGGGCTCAGGCAACACAGGTGAGACCGCAGAGCGGACCCTGCAGACCAGCGGGTGACGTGACGCCGGCTCTCCGTGTTGCCTCAGCGTGGATGCACCTGGATGCACTTTCAGGTCTGTTAGCATCATTGTCCACAGACGGATTCAGTTTCTGACTTGGGTGCTGAACACCTGCTTCATGTCACAAACCCTAAAGCTGCAGCTCTTTTAACTACACTGAGGCACAAACACTCAGAGCGCCACCAGTGAGCCGCACGGGCAGCGCCGCTAAACGAAGCAATAAATGTAAAAGAGATGATTCAGGACCTCTGCGCCTGCTCGTTCAGACCATAAAACACGAAGAGTTTCAGATACAAACACCAGTAATCTCGTCACATGTCCAAAAACAGCTGGCATCAACTTTCAAATCCAGTCATTCGAGCTTTGGCGTGGCGCTGCTACTACTTTATCTCATTTATGCCCAAATAGTTTGAGGGTTTCTGGCCCGCCTGGCTGTTTAGGGACAGCGCCGGGGTACATCAGGCAGTCGTACTAACCAGCACAAGTTTGAGACGTAGGCTTGAATGCAGAACACGCGGCTGTGACGTGTAGTCGTCTGAGCGAACTGACTGTCGCATCATGCAGACGTGACTTCTCCCCGCGGTCCACAGCGGAGGACGAGCTCTGCACCAACACGATGCAACACGCAGCCGAGAGCGAGCCGCGGTGCGTGATGCGTTTGTTGAGGTTAAATAAAAGAGGCCAAAGCGCGATGGTTGCTGCTCACTGTACAGGGATTCATGCCACAGCGTTTGAGGCGCTTACATCATCCTCTTTCATCTCGCCTGATTCAAACAGTTTGAAATACTGTAGTCACTGCAGATTACAGCTGCTGTGGTCACTGAAGGAGGCTGCCGCAGGACTCGGAGGCTAAATTTACTGCCAATCCCACCCTCTGCTCTCAGCAGGGGATTCTGCAGAAAAAGAAACGGCGTTTAAAAACGAGCCGAACGGGAAGGTTCGGGCGTTTGTGGCATCACTGCAGACGCACCTCTGTGAACACCGACCCGTTAGACACCGAGCGTTTCTCCAGGCACTGCTTTGGAGAGGATATCTGAGAGGTGTCATCCAGCCGTGACAGCTAACGTACACGTCAGGAAAAAGATGACGAACAAGGTTCAGTCAAACACTCAGACTGTCCTTAAACGCACCAACATGGAGAGTTTTCAGGTCTGGATTGTTAGAAATAATACAAAATAGAATAGAACTGTCCTTCCTCATGGCTCTGTGCCGACAGAGCAAACCTGTCGATACGCATTATTATTATTATTAATAAACAATAAGCCAAATTGAATTCATTGAGATGCCAAATTGTGTCTGTTTCTCTCTCTGTCAGCTGAATATCTTAAACAGAGCGACGGCTGTTTGAACCACAGACACGCCTGAACGCGTCGCCTCGGAAACTAAAGCAACTTTTTTGCCTTTCGCATTCGTCCAATCGGTGGAAAAGGTAAAACACTGATTAATGGAAAACAGGGAGGGCTGCGTATAAACACCAAAGTGTCACATCGAGCTTTTTGTATTTGAATTTTCCTTCAGATGAAAATGCTGCTTTAATGTTTTGCTCAGAGTTCTGGTTCTGGTTCAGTTGGTAACAAATCCGTGGTCCTGCTAACGTGCCGTAGATAATTGGCTGAACGCTCCTTTAGACCTGCGGCGAGCCGCTCCAACCTTCACACAGCACAAACACCACCTCAGAGTCTGTGAGCAGTGCTGAACTCTTCAATCTTCAAAGGTCCTTTATGAATGTTTCCACTGGGTGCTGCTAGGGGGCGCCGCAGAGCATAAAGACTTTGGCGTATTTTATAAAGGTTTTGTATGAGATGCACTTGTAACCTTGAAAATGATTTTGTTTATTCGTTTCGTGGTTCTCGTCCTCTGAAGTGCTGAGAGGAGCAGAGACGCTGTGGACTCACAGCGCCACCCGGTGGGCTACGCTAAAATGACAATGTAATAATGTCACACACTATTATGTTTACCTTACTGCTATTAATTAACAATGTGGATGACGGTGTAAATAAAGGCTACTGTGGAATAGTACTGGCAGCAGAGTGATTCTTCTTTGTGTGGACTCTTATTCTGAAAGGATGGGTGATTAGATTAGATTAGATTAGATGAAACTTTATTAATCCCTCGGGTGGGATGCCCGGCATTGTTCATAATGTCCATCAGTTTCTTTAATGTCCTTTTCTCTGCCACTGTCACCAGAGTGTCCAGCTTCATGCCGACCACAGAGCTAGCCCTCCTGATCAGTTTCTCCAGCCTGGATGAGTCCTTCTTTGCTGTGCTGCTCCCCCAGCACACCACAGCATAGAAAAGTACTCCAGCAACCACCGACTGGTAAAACATCCTCAGGAGCTTCCTGCAGATGTTGAAAGACCTCAGCCTCCTGAGGAAGTACAGTCGGCTTTGGCCTTTTTTATACCGGTGCTGCGTGTTGCATGACCAGTCCAGTTTGTTGTCCACCCACAGGAAACTGTGCTGAAACACAGATATTATAAGTCAGAACACTTCCTGGTGGTTGATGTGCTGAATTGAGGGACACAGCAAACAGCCCAGTGAGGTTTGTGGGGACCATAAATGCATCGTCTTCATTAGGGTTCAAAGTTCAAGAGTGGACCAAGGATTATTGGTTCCTTCATCACTGAGGAGGATGTCCTGCTGTAAATATATAGGTACTTAACTCTTTGGTTCACTGTCCACACACAGACTGTTGCATTGGTGTGTTTTGTTTACAGAGCAGTAACCACAGGCGTTATTACAGGCCCTGTTCCTGAGTGCACAACCTGGCCAAGGCTTTTTCTTGCAGCGCTCCCTGGAACAGAGCACAGCAGGACCTGAACTGTTTAATGTTTTATTCTCAGTCAGTTGGGTTGATGAACTGTGATGACTACAGTAAGCTTTGCATGGATATTTAAAGCAGGTCAGTGTTCTGGTTCTGAGGTCTTTTATCCTCTCAGTGTTTCAGTCTCCAGTCTGAGATATCTCTGGTCCTGCCGAGGATAAAGATGTCCTTGACAAAGTTCCTAAAACTGGGGAAAAGGAAGTGTTCTCCAGCAGCAGATGGTTTAAGTGAGCGGTGTGTTTGATATTCTGCGGTGTCGTCTGGTTCATTTCAATTCTGCCAAATTAATTAAAAGCATATGAATGAGTTTCTCACAGCTCTGGAGACAAACATCATCTGACTGTATGAAGGACTTCCTGCTTTCAGTTTTGGGTGTTTTACGTGTCCCGAATGCAGCTTCAGTGATCCTCGATGCGATGACCCTGAGACGGCGTGAGGACTCAAACCGGCTGTCAGGTGGTTTGTTGTAGCTGTTTGCAGAGGTGCTTGGAGGAGTAATGGCACTGTGACGATGTCCTGGATCACTGCTGATCACCTACTGCTGCGGTCAGTCGAACAGCACCATCAGCTGTGAAATTCAAACGGTGCACGGCGCGCTGTTCGATGACCACAATAAAATAACCGTTAAATAAAACGAAGGACATAAACGCTGACAAGCTGAAAGTCTGAACCCCGTCTGAGGATCCGAACAGGAAAACCGTCCTGCACACCTCTGATGACTTCGCTTTATCCTTCCAGTAAGAGCCCGCCTCCAGGTCCAGGCGTCGTGGAGGTGCTGTGCTGCCATCTGCTGGTGTAAAGGTAGCAGGTCTTCTTACCTTGGGTTTCGTGAGGTAATATTAAAGAGAGGAAGGCTTTGATAAATGTAAAGACAGTGAAAGAAAAGCAGATTTTAAAGGCAGTGGACTCAGCAGCTCTCAGCACAGTCAGCTCAAATCATTCAGCACTTTTCTTTTTTCACTGTCGAATCGTGGGATTACCTGGATGATGATGAGGATGATGAACTGCAGTTTCCTGCCTTCATTTTTGCTGGTTTGAATCAAAGGAGCAAACCTGAGCTACAGTAAAACTTCAGACCACCTCTTTAAAGTCTCTTTGTGCTGGTTTAAGACAAAGGTCCGGCGTGTCCTCATCAGGACGGGATCTGTGCTGGGGTGTGGCGCTGGAGCCTCAGGTTTATATTTTTAAATGTTGGCTCTCACGTCATTTTACAGAGTAACGTGAAAGTAACATAACGAGTAGTATGACTGATGTCTGTACCTAATAAGTAACGTGCTGCATTCGTTTTAATAAAGTGTTCTGTGTAATATTGTAATTGATGTATCGTACTGAATGTAATCAACCAACACTGATCACAACAAAGAGACCTCGATAAGGAATCGAACTGAATCCCATCCGTGCTCACAGCGATGTTTCCGATCCAGAATCTGATCGGGTGTTCCTGCAGAGCATCAAACGTGCGTGTTCCCGTGGGTCAGGTCACGAACACGTTCAGATGTCAGCGCTGCCATGATGACGGCTGTGAGAGCTCCTAGGATTTCCTCTTCCTTCAGCTGCTGACTTCAGGCCTCTCTGTGCATGCGAGCCACTTTAACCTGCTTTTATTTTGAAATTATCAATTAAGTATTCATCCCTCCCTGCCCCTTTTTACCTGGCCTCTCCTCCCCCGGAGAGTCACGTGGTTACAGGTGTATACATATATACACCTGTAACTCAAACTTTCATCACATTCATTTCCTCTGCTCTGATTTCACGTCTCAGGCTGTGGGACAGGAAGCGTTCATGTTTCCATGGATCCAGCTGTCTCCTTAGAAACAAACAGCAGCACTGAGCGCGCTCAGAGCCTGCAGCAGAGAGCCCGGTTCATCAGATAACCTCCGTGGCATGGCTGTTATCTCTGACTGGGCTTGTAGGATTCACTGATCCAGCTAACGCAGAGCAAGCCTGGATATGTTGAACCTCCTCTGTAGCCACGCCTCCTGAGATAAAGTGGCGTTGTTACGATGTGGAAATCATGTAGATTTATTGTCTCACTCGAAATGATTTCTCACCAAATCCTTCTTTTTCTCATTTTAACCTTATTTGAAATGAAATTCATTGAGAAATCTTCTGTAATTAAAGGAAACTTGAGTTCATATCACGATGTAACCCTGAATTCCCTGATCTTTCTTTCCTCGTAGGCAGCGAACCCAAAGCAGACCTTCATGCTTTGTAACTCTGATGAGACCATAACCCATGTCTTACTCAGGATGACCACGTGGCCATGTATGCATGATGTTTCCATCCAGGCCCCGCCTCAGCAGGTCACCTCTGGGACTCCAGCACTCCGACAGCAGGCGCACACCAACCTGCTGACCAAATCCTTGCCTCCTTGTTGAAGAATGATTGTGGGAATTTAAACTGTGCTAAATTACTTGTTGACCTATAATCTGTCAGAAAAAGATCAACCATATCGCTCGTGAAGATTTTCTTTTCAGCCAGAAAGAGCATTCGTATCACGAAGTAGATGCTATGGTTTCCAGGAGAGATCAGGCCAAGAGGGCAGTTGTCACAAATACAAGATCACAGCTCTTTACACTGGGCTCAATGATGCACAGTCAAAAACAGCTTCTTTCTAGTATATGTAACCCCTTCATACATCTTCTTATCAAGATAAAAACTTGTCGTCCACCGCCGTCAGTCCGGTTCATGAACAGCTGCAGATGTTCGATCTCTGCCGGTGGGCAGCTCTCAGAGCTCAGGTGGAGCTTTTACACCCAGAAACACAAATGTCGTTCTGACTCTCCTGCTTTGTCTCAGCAGACACCAAACACTGACTGCCTGGTTTTCCTGAAAAGCAAGTCTACGTACATCTGTTTGACCAACGCTGTTTATAGGGCTTCGAAGCGTGATGTCACGGGAGGGGGCGTGACCGCCGAGGTGCCATTTTAGCAGGCCAAACAAAGGAGCAAAGCATCAGCAATGGTTCGTCCTTGCTGTGTTGGTCGTTAGATCGCACGATCGGGAAGGGAATAAGCTGGAAAATGGGCTCTGTTTTTATTCTTTCCCCACCTGGAAGCAACGTGAGGGCGCTCGTGTATCAGATGTTACCAAACGAAGGTGTTTGGTAACATCTGATACATCTGATACATCTGATAACATCTAGCCTGGATAGCAGCTGTGAGACGAGCTGATATCCAGTTCTCTACCATCCACAGATATCTGTTGGTGCTCCAGACGTTTTCATTCAGTTAAGTTCTAAATAAGTTCATATCACTCTTTATAGCATATTAGTTGCTAATTGTTTTTCATTATTGCAGCAAACCAGCCTATGAAATGGATGAAACAAATCCTGACTGGGTTCCAACGCTACACATGGGGCACTACGAAATCCCTGCTTCAAACCACATGCTACACACCACCATGCCAATCAGATTAGTTCTTCCATGTGAAGGTGAAGAGGCGACCCTTCTGGATAAGATGGTGAAGGTTTGCTGCATTTTGGTGAACATGTGCCCCAGTGTGGTAGTAAAACCAGGGAAAATGCTCTTGTTAAATACTCTTAAAAGTCTTGTGCTGTATATGTAGTGATACATTTTCAAAAGAGACAGTAAATTACAGAATGCTAGTAGTGGGTGATATTATATAAATGCTGTCATGATTTTATGTAAACATTTTGTCATTTGTAAACAATACATGACATTGATTCTACATTGTAACTGATGTTCTACAAAGTGGTTTTAATTAAAATAGGCAAACATTTATTTCTTTATTCAACTTTTGAACTGTGGTTCATATTAGTACATATTCAGTAAATGCAAATTATTTACATGCCCCCCTAAATTAAAACATTATGGGTTATTCAGAACAGAACTATGCTTGGAGAAATATTTTCCCATCAGTTGATCCAACTCCTCCACAGTAGCAGGTGGAATCTTTTCTTTTCCCCGTCACTACAGATGGTCTGTTTATGTTTTAATCGAGAGCCTTTTTTTGGGCAGCTGAAGAGGAGAAGTCTATCTTATGGCCAACCTCTGGCTGTATCTTGGTCATATTACCAGGCAAAACCCAGTATGCAGGTTCATCTGTAACAGTCCTTGTGCCACAGATCCTCACTGTTGCTTCTACATTAAACAGAAGAGCAGCGACATGGCTGCAGGTCTCTGTGACTCCGGCCTTACAGGTGCAGCGGGCGGCTTCAACCTTCCCTGTGATGCTCACAGTGACCCATGGCTGCAATGCTGGTTCATTCAGTCTTTGAGAGTGCAGTAACACACACAGACAAAGTTCATTTAAAGACAAGAACTATGAGCCAAGGCCGACACAAATGTGTTTATCTACTTTCAAATCCATTTATCATAAATGTAACAAAGTGTTTACATGTGATTTTTTTTATCTTTTTATGTGTCCATCTATACAACGCTGCATGTTGTATTCTAAATCTGCCTGTTTGTTTTTTTTAATCTGCCAGCAAAAAATGAACCTAAAGTATGTAATGCAAGGATGTCATCGCTTTCAAGAGGGAGAAAGCATAAAGTTCGACTTTTATGAATCACTTAATATGATAAGGAGATTCTGCAGGTCATTAATCGATGTATAAAACCAAAATATAATATATTTTTACTTACACAGGACACAAACACGGAAGCAAGATGTATAATTAGGATTATTTATAACAAATATGAATTAATTAGTGCAATTTCTTTAACCATAGAGAATGACTAAATCCTTCAGGACAATGTCACATAAATGCACTGAACTCACTATGTTTTCTCTCTAACAGCCTCCACATGTTCTCACTGTAGTTTCCCCTCATGAATGAATTTATGCTGCACTAATCTGAATGTTCGGGGGGAATCAAACGCATTTTACTCGCAGTACTCGAGCTGACTTACCTTTGTTTGAATGACGGCGAATTCACAACATGGAGGCTTAAAAAAAGCCAAATCTTGTACCGATCCTTGGTGGATGTGCGCCTCCAGACATTTATAATTGCCAAATTTGTTCAACGTGTATGCGCTGACTCCACAGACAACGTACGAGAAGATATCAGTCTAAGTCAATAGCACTTGGTCTTCAGGGTTTCTACTCCACGGCCGTTATTTCACACGGGTCCACATTTCCAGTGCACGCTATTTTTTGCAAGTACCGTCTCTTTGCATCCGGACGCATCCTGTCTCTATAACATCCTTTTTCTTTTGAGCTGCTTGTAAGTGTGGTTGGTCACAATCTTCCTTCTAACACAGTGTGTTTGTTTGGATTCGTAGCCTGCTAAAAAGGTGCTGCGCTCCCACAATCCACTGCGGTGTGACATCAACTCCAAAGCCCTATTCTGAAACACCAGTCAATCCTAAACACCAGCTATTCTGAAACAGCAGTTCACCTGGGCAAACTGCCACCGCTGCTCTACCTCTACAAAGTGTAGATGAGTTAAAGTAAGGTTCAGGTCCAGATGAATGAAGATGGTGGGTTAAAAAAACAAATGGTGATATTTAAAATGGGGAATTCGATTAAGGAGAAAGAATTAACTCATGTTCAGCGTGTTTCAGTCTGGATGTGTGCTCTGAGTCTCCTGTGAACTCTAACAGTGGGAAGTGAAAACAGGCTGTGGGCCTGTGGGGCTTCATGTTCATGAAGTTGAAAGTTTCCACCTGATTAAACACAGCAGTGACAAGACAAAGACGCAGCTGTGAGCAGTTTCCATCCACTCATTGTGGCCATGAAGTCAACTAAACAGGAAAAAGAAATGTTGCTGGCGGCTCTGTAGAGATACATCTTTAATGCTTCCAACTAATGAGAGCTCATAATTAAAGCAAATGAAAGGTGATGTTTGAACTGTTGTTGCTGGTCTCACCACTGAGTGTCAGTAAAGCACAGCGGCCTGACCTCAGCTTGGTACAGTAGGATTTTATTTTACTTTATGAACTTATTCCGTTTCTGTCAGGATAACTCCTGGTTACTTAAATAACATTTCTAAAACAGATTTCCCTCAGATGGGTTGACTTGAAGTATTAAAACAAACTTTACATCCATTCGATTAAATACATTTGATTTGTAGACGATCCTGAGAAGACTGTGGACTTTATATAAACGAGCGTGCAGCGAGTAGAGCCACGAGTGAGAAGGAAAGGTGGTGATGTGCTGAGGACGGCTCCAGCTGACTGACTCTGTGTGTTTGCATACGTGTCCTGCCTCTGCTCACAGCCCTTAAGAGGCCAGTGTTGATCAGTGTCTGTCCAGGCCTTTCAGAGACACTGACACGCCGGCAGCACAATGATGATGTCACTGACTCTACTGCTGGCCACCCTGGGGCTCCTTGTTCAGGGTGAGACTCTCTGTGAGCGCGTGGCTTCAGCGTGAACACTGAAACCAGCAGCAGTGACCTTCTTCCATCTGTTCTCCATCTTCTGTTTGGATGCTGATCATCTTTCTCCACGCTGGATTTGTCTCAGTAACCCTTCTCCTCTTTTCCATCTTTTCCAGGTTCATCAGGACAAATCATCGTGACTCAGTCTCCTGGAGCTCAGTCTGTGGTTGCAGGGCAGTCTGTCTCCATCACATGTAGAACCAGTACAAGTGTTTACAGTAATTACTATAAGAAAAACCTGCTTTCCTGGTACCTCCAGAAACCTGGAGGAGCTCCTAAACTCCTGATTTATCAAGCTACATCTCGTCAGTCTGGAGTTTCAGATCGTTTCAGTGGAAGTGGATCTGGTACTGTCTACACTCTGAGCATCAGAGGAGTCCAGGCTGAAGATTCAGGAGTTTATTACTGTCAGAGTGTCGTATGGTGGAACAATCAAGACGTGTTCACACAGCGTAACAGCGTAGTACAAAAACCTCCCTTAGTCAGGCTGACACAGTTCAATGGACACACACCAATGTAAGATGCACACATCAGCAGCATTAATGTGCACAGCTTAGTTTCCCACTGACATACTGATTTTTACATAATTATGACCCCAAATTCCTGAACATCAGGACGATTCCCAAGATAAACACAGCAGACGTTTTCCATGAGTAAGATTAGTAAAGTCTGTGCTGCTTCAAACATGTGGAAATGACACCACACACAGGCGTGTCTCAAAGCACTGTTATCGTGTTTTCTGATGGTCTATATGAATGCACCAACAACATCAGCAGTGAAAGTAATCTAATAGGAATGTGTCTGCGCAGACTCTCTGGATGACCGAGAGTCTGCGCAGACACATGTTGGTCTAAGCAGCTGGAAAGAAAGCGACACACTTCTTTAAGTTTCATCCGTGAAGCTTCATCAGTTCTAAACCAAATGGTGTGAGTCCCACCGTGTAACAGGAAAATACCTCCAGTGTGTTTCACTGGTCAGCCTTACACAACATGGGAGGAGCATAGCTATGACGTACATTCAAGCCTGTTATGTTGCAGCCTTTCTGACTTGCATGTAGAGCTGGGCGATATACGATTTTTTCATATCACGATATGTTTTTTTCATTTCAGGCGATAACGATATCTATCACGATATCAGCCAAATAACTATATTTGTAAGATTTAAATGTGCCGTTGCTCACAAGTAAAATGTGAACTAATCAGCAGCTTGTTTTTATTTAAATATTTATTTCCCATAATAAGTTCAACAGGGTAGATGTACTTAAGGAACATGAGACTTTTTCAGATAAATAAAGGCAAATATTGCAAACTACACAAAAGGCAGCCGCTAAAGCGTTTAAGTTTCAAAATAGAACAAATGAAACAGACTAAACTGTCAATTCCACTTAGAAACAAAATATTAATTCTAAAAATAAATCTTAGTTTGTTTTACAGAAGAACAGACGAAACTGACTAACTTTTGTCAATATCAAATAAACTGAGAACTAAAAGGAAATTCTCAATCTCTCCTTGTTGTATAGCTGAGCTTTTCAAACAGCTGTAACAGTTACTTTAGTCTGACAAAAGCCGAATGACGAATCAGTGCTTCCAGTCAGAGACTGAGCTGCACCGCTTTATTGTATTTCCAGACTTGCTTTCGGCACATTTACAGTGCAGCTACTCTGTTTTTTGTCAGACTTGAAATAGCAGAAATACTTTCACACTACGGAGCTTCTCTGGCTCTTCCGTTCGACAATCTCTCCGGCGTTGGAACCATCATCTGTTTTCTCCTCGGTAACCTTCGGTCACGCTAATATAGCCAAAATATCCTATTAGAGCGATTAGAACATGCTGTAGGTATTACAGGTACTGCGCTGCAGTGGTTTGTATCATATCTATCTAATAGACTCCAGTTTGTGCATGTAAATGGAGAGTCCTCTTCACACACTGAGGTTAATTATGGAGTTCCACAGGGTTCAGTGCTAGGACCAATTCTGTTTACATTATACATGCTTCCCTTAGGCAGCATCATTAGAAGACATAGCATACATTTACACTGCTATGCAGATGACACCCAGCTCTATCTGTCCACCAATGATTTAACATGGGCGCTTCTATTTTAACTGGTGCATCCTTTCTGGTCTTTACAGTAGTAGTTCAGTGGGTGCAGAAATACTGATCATTTACACACAATTTATGAAGTTCAGCCTCACAAATCTGATCATTTTCTCTTTCACAAACCTGTCTATGCACACAAATGTCTAAACATGTCCTCACTCACAAAACCTTAGATGTGCACCAATCGCCCGACACGCACAGATCACGTCACATGCCCACGTGGGGGTTTCCGCCACAGCCACACAGATCCACAAATGTAAGCTGCTTTCAAGTTCCAGTGTGAAACTGGGACATCTGGTCTTTCACTGTGTACCTGCGTTTTGTTTTGCGTTTTTAGCTTGTTTGTTTGTTTGTTTTTGGTTTATTGCAAATAAAATGGACATTTGTATGCATGCAGCAGCATGATAAAGAGTAAATATACTGCAGTTTACAATACACAACCATAAACAATGCAGTCAAAATAAAAGTGCCACAGGCGCCTGCCTGGCCTTGTGCTGTGAGACAATGCAGGAAGTGGAGTGTTTTTGAGGCACACCTGGACAACATCACTGACACTGTGACATCCTAAAACCTTCTGCGTATACAATAACAACAAACCCTGGTTTACAGGAAAATTCAGGGATAATGCCGCCTACAGGCGTGGGCACAGAGTCCTGTATACCCAGGCCAGAAACATACTGACAAAGGAGATCAGGGTAGCAAAGAGGCGCTACACTGAAACACTAAAAATGGGTTTTCAGCTAACAATCATCTTTCCCCAAGAAACACTCTGTTAATTAATGACAGACATGTTGCCCTGACGTCTGTAGTAAAGACATGAGTGTTGACCTATCTGCAAACATCACACGCTCCCTGGTGCAGGTCAGTGGATGATGCTGTCAGCACAGGAATGCACTTCAAGCTGGAACACCTTGACTGCCCTGGTACACGTAATAGGATCTGTAATAGGATCAGGTTGTGGACTTCAGCTCAACTCCAAACTACCCAGCTCACTGTCCCAGCCTCCATCTGTCAGTGGATCACTGGTGAGGCACATCCAGCACCTGG
Source organism: Mchenga conophoros (assembly GCF_057382185.1). Classification (NCBI taxonomy): domain Eukaryota; kingdom Metazoa; phylum Chordata; class Actinopteri; order Cichliformes; family Cichlidae; genus Mchenga; species Mchenga conophoros. Next base: position 1,108,527 of record NC_140546.1, read on the forward strand.
AAAATTTGCAGTGGCAACCCAGTGGAGGTGTCCTACACAGATGGCTGCACAGCAAAAGTCAAGTGTGTCAAAACCTTAAGTTTGCAGATGACATTACAGTCAGGATCAGGTTCTGTCATCAGGGTTTGCTGGATTGTGTCTATTTCCCAGGTGAGAGTGCCAATGGTGCAAGTGAGGGTCTCATTCTCAGGGGTAACCCGAGGGGACACAGGACACAGAGAGTCCTGAAACATGGACGCTAACATAAAACATCCTTTACGTTTTACTTACACATTGTGAGATATTTTTAAGTCGCTACATATTTCATGTATTCGATGAAGGATGAATGGAGCGTGAGGTAAATATCAAAGATAAGTAAGTAGTGTTGAACTGAGAACAGGGATGAGTTTTCTGTGAAAGGAAGAAAATATATGTTGACAAAAGTTTCATCAGTGATGTGCTGAGGACAGTTACAGCTCACTGACTCTGTGTTTGCATGTGTGTCGCTACTCCCAGACGTTATTTTTAAGAACTGAAAATGTCCACAACAGGTTTCAGTACCAGCAGACTCGTTATGTTGTGTGCTCTGAAAAAGTTCAGTATAAAATACACTGAGTGCTTTGGTTTTTCCTCCAGACTCTGAGAATATGTAAGGAGGAAGATTTCAGTGGCAGCCATAATAAATGTTAACATGGTCTGAATGCAGGTGAGTGAAATGATTTTGGAACGTAGGATTGTAAGTTATAAATAAAAGAAAACTGACATAGTTGTGCTTTCATTTAAGATCAGGGGTGTCAAATGAGCCGTGGGCCAAAGCTGACACTGTCGTCTTATTGGACGGCCACTTTAGTGTTCAAGTAGTACAAAAAAAAGAAGAAGAAGAAGAAAGAAAGAACACAAATATTTCCAAAAAGTGTTTTGTTTGGTTGTTTTTTTTATTTGAATATTGTATAACATGAACACAGATTCACATATTGTATATTGTATATTGTATAACATGAACACAATTTTAATTTCACTCCACTGGCTACCTGTACATTTTAGGATTGTTTTTAAAATTCTCTTATTTGCTTTTAAATCTCTTAATGGCCTGGCCCCCCCCTACCTCTCGGAGCTACTACAACCATATACACCTCCCCGTTCCCTTAGGTCCGCCAATCAGCAGCTCCTTAAGGTACCAAAAACTAAGTATAAATCTAAAGGTGATCGTGCTTTTGCTGTAGCTGCTCCAAAGTTGTGGAATGATCTACCCTTGCATGTTAGGCAGGCCTCTTCTCTCTCTGAATTTAAAAGTCTTCTTAAAACATATTTATTCGCTGAAGCCTTTGGCATTGATTAGAGGGGTTGACTCAATTTGTTTTGACATGTTTCAATTTATTTTAGTTTTTTAGTTATTTATTTTATCTTATCTCATTTTAATTTTCTTTACTTATGCTATTAGCATGTACAGCACTTTGTGAACTCTGGTTTTATGTTAAAGTGCTTTATAAATAAAGGTGGTATGGTATAGTATTCTTTTTCCTCCTTCTTAACTAACTGAAGCCTTTCATTGAACTGCCAAATAAAGTCATTGGTCCTCTGTCTGCAGACATGTAGCAGTATGTCTGCTGTCATTGTGTTCGTACTTAACAGAATCAAAATGCAGACATAAGTGAACACATTAGTCACTGAACCTCAGCATGTTTGTACTCTCTGCTCATGTTGCAGTCATATTAAATCATTTTTGTTTTTTTAAAGAACTTTGCACTTAACAACAAACAAAAAAGTCACTTCAAGGGACAAACTGCATTTTATTTCTTCACGTCAATATATGGGCAGCAAGTGGCCCCCGGGCCACGAGTTTGAAACCCCTGAGTGAAGAACAACTGTGTTTATTGTGAAAGGATCTCAATCTGTGCAAGTTAAAAAGAGCAGAAGTGGAACGAGAGTTTCTTTGAATGAATCTTTATTGTGTCAAACAGTGAAATGATGAACAAAACAAAGACGAGTGACAGAAAGAGAGAGAGAGTCAGCTCAGGACTGGGAACACTGGTCTCTCCTCAGTGTCTGTGAGAGAGAAGTGTGGGAGCCCTGGGTGGCCTCACAGGTCACAGAGCCCACCTTCTCCCACTGGTCTGCAGGGAGCCTCAGGGTGCTGCTCCAGCTGTAGAGGCCGTCCTCCTGCAGCACCCCTGGGCTCCTGCCCTCCTCCCAGCTGCTGCTGCTGCTGCCGTCCACCTTCCAGGACAGACTCCAGTCTGAGGGGAAGCCCTTGTTGGCCAGGCACATGAGCGTGGCCTTCTGCGGGGACTTTCTGACAGATGTTTTTCTGCTCCACCAGTCACTCACTCACACAGTGTTTCACTTCCCTTTAACAAAGCTGTCATGCACATCAGCGCACTCACAGTCCTCATGTGACCTGAAACTCAACAAACTGCACTGGGGCCAAACTGTTACACAGCATCTCAGTAATTATCTTCAGCATCAACTTCTAATTATCTGCATGGTTTTAGTGTTTAATACAAAATATAACACACTTTGAACAAATATTCAGTTATTTACATTCAACATTTTAATCATTTCATTTGGTGCATTTCTACAATCATAATTACTGTTAAACTATCACCAGCTGATCATTTCACTGATAAAGACCCTGCAGCTCATCAGGTTATACTAACACATTTCAGTTTAACAAAAGCTGAACTTTCTAAGTCAGTTTAGAAAAATTCTGTTGATGATCATTTTAATAACACAAACACTAAAACATTAAGTATAGATGTTTTTCATTGTTTACATTGTAGACTTTTATATAGGAAATTAAAGATGTTGTTTAATGATGAAAGCACGTTTATCCACATGCTGTTATACAAACAGTGACATCTACTATTACAGGATCGTACCACAGAATGACTCCTCCCACTCATTTCTGAGCATCTGTTAATTCTCATTAAATATTATAATAGTGTGTTAAAGTCAAATGAACACCAGTACAATCACATGTGTGTTTCTGTTATTAGTTTCCTGAAAACCCTCTCCTGTCTGATCATTTCCTGATAACATTTACATTTACAATCATTGATTACACAGCAGTGGAGAGTAGACTTTATCACAGTAGATGTCTTTCTGAAAGCGCTGTAACTAAGTTTAAGAATATAATCCACCCACTGTTATCATGTTGTCATGGGCCTGTTGAGTGTGGGATTTTTCATAGCACTGGGCTCCACCATCAGGTGGAGACTCCAATCAGCCTTCACACCTGACTGCAATCAAGTCACCGGCAGTGTGAACGCTGCCATCGTACCAGACTGCTTAGTTTAAAAATGTTCTATCTTTGCGACCAACTAATTCTGGAATATGTAAAACTGTGAAGGTAATATCATAGTTTGCATGAGAAAAACAGCGAGTAGAGCCACGAGTGAGAAGGAAAGGTGGTGATGTGCTGAGGACGGCTCCAGCTGACTGACTCTGTGTGTTTGCATACGTGTCCTGCCTCTGCTCACAGCCCTTAAGAGGCCAGTGTTGATCAGTGTCTGTCCAGGCCTTTCAGAGACACTGACACGCCGGCAGCACAATGATGATGTCACTGACTCTACTGCTGGCCACCCTGGGGCTCCTTGTTCAGGGTGAGACTCTCTGTGAGCGCGTGGCTTCAGCGTGAACACTGAAACCAGCAGCAGTGACCTTCTTCCATCTGTTCTCCATCTTCTGTTTGGATGCTGATCATCTTTCTCCACGCTGGATTTGTCTCAGTAACCCTTCTCCTCTTTTCCATCTTTTCCAGGTTCATCAGGACAAATCATCGTGACTCAGTCTCCTGGAGCTCAGTCTGTGGTTGCAGGGCAGTCTGTCTCCATCACATGTAGAACCAGTACAAGTGTTGGTGACTGGCTTCACTGGTACCTTCAGAAACCTGGCAAAGCTCCTAAACTCCTGATTTATAAAGCTACAAATCGTCAGTCTGGAGTTTCAGATCGTTTCAGTGGAAGTGGATCTGGTACTGACTTCACTCTGAGCATCAGAGGAGTCCAGGCTGAAGATTCAGGAGTTTATTACTGTCAGCAGGGTAGCAACTTGTTCACACAGCGATACAGCGCCGTACAAAAACCTCCCTCAGCTTTAGAGGAACTGTCTCAACAGCTGCACTCAGACTAAAGACTAACTTCGCTGTGAAGGAAACAAACACTGTGCAGCTCATCAGGTTATACTAACACATTTCAGTTTAACAAAAACTGAACTTTCTAAGTCAGTTTTGAAAAATTCTGTTGATGATCATTTTAATAACACAAATGCAGGCCATTTACAAACACTAAAACATTAAGTATGGATGTTTTTTATTGTTTACATTGTAGACTTTTATATAGGAAATTAAAGATGTTGTTTAATGATGAAAGCACGTTTTATCCACGTGCTGTTATAAAAACAGTGACATCTACTATTACAGGATCGTACCACAGAATGACTCCTCCCACTCATTTCTGAGCATCGGATAATTCTCATTAAATATTATAATAGTGTGTTAAAGTCAAATGAACACCAGTACAATCACATGTGTGTTTCTGAACTCTGCACCACCTATCAGCCTTATTTAGACAGTCGCAGGTGGATGAGGCCGTGGGGGTCTCAGTCTCTATAACAACAAGTTATTTTAATGTCATCATTAAGAGTTGACAACAATGTGTGATTGAACACTGGGAACTTCTTAAATATTAAACAGTTTGAGGTACTTTGGTGTTTCTTTTATTGTTGTAACTTTAATATGTTTTTCTGAAACATTTCGCATTCAGACTCTGATGCTGTACAAGTGGGACTACCTGTATGAATAACGGTGAACTAAAAAATTTAAATTTAAGCTCAGTTAAAAAGGGCAGAAGTGGAACGAGAGTTTCTTTGAATGAATCTTTATTGTGTCAAACAGTGAAATGATGAACAAAACAAAGACGAGTGACAGAAAGAGAGAGACCTGCAGAGGAAAACCAGCGAGTCAGCTCAGGACTGGGAACACTGGTCTCTCCTCAGTGTCTGTGAGAGAGAAGTGTGGGAGCCCTGGGTGGCCTCACAGGTCACAGAGCCCACCTTCTCCCACTGGTCTGCAGGGAGCCTCAGGGTGCTGCTCCAGCTGTAGAGGCCGTCCTCCTGCAGCACCCCTGGGCTCCTGCCCTCCTCCCAGCTGCTGCTGCTGCTGCCGTCCACCTTCCAGGACAGACTCCAGTCTGAGGGGAAGCCCTTGTTGGCCAGGCACATGAGCGTGGCCTTCCCCTGCTGCAGCTCCTCTCTGGAGGGGGGCAGCACCGTCAGGGTGGGACGAGCGTCACCTAGGAGACACCAATCAGCTTAGAGGACAGTGAGCACACGGCACAGCTGGCAGTAACGCCTTCACTGTGTGAGAGCAGATCTTCTCCTTTAAGGACTTTCTGACAGATGTTTTTCTGCTCCACCAGTCACTCACTCACACAGTGTTTCACTTCCCTTTAACAAAGCTGTCATGCACATCAGCGCACTCACAGTCCTCATGTGACCTGAAACTCAACAAACTGCACTGGGGCCAAACTGTTACACAGCATCTCAGTAATTATCTTCAGCATCAACTTCTAATTATCTGCATGGTTTTAGTGTTTAATACAAAATATAACACACTTTGAACAAATATTCAGTTATTTACATTCAACATTTTAATCATTTCATTTGGTGCATTTCTACAATCATAATTACTGTTAAACTATCACCAGCTGATCATTTCACTGATAAAGACGTTATCTGCTAAACCGAACCCGTCAGAATATTTCAACATAAGCCAGATTTAAACAAGATAAATATTCTCATTATCTACTTTCACTATGTAAAAAAACAAAGAAAATACTTAAAGAAACTTAAGAGATGCAAAATGCAGAGAAGACTCCAGATGAATCCTGTGATAACTGATAGATCCATGAGAGTAATCGAGTCCGCCTTGGAGTCAATCTGAGCATGTCCACGGTGAGCTGCTTTGCATCAGCAGCACCATGCTCCAGTGCTCTGGGAGAGTTTATAGTCCTGACAGTTGAACACTGCATGACTGACAGCTGGCCTTCATCACAACAGACGCCACAGAAATCCTCCTCATCAAAAACATGACTTTGATCTGCGTCCTCATCTGGACTCTCCTCTGCTTGACTCAAGGTGAGGAAAATCATTTTTCTGTCACGTGAAAATCATTCAGAGCGTAGCTGAGTTTCACCTCACCAGCTCATGTCCAGAGTTTCTTCTCTCCTCAGGGTCTGCTGGACAAAACGTTGTGGTGACTCAGTCAGCATCCAAATCTGTGCAGCTTGGTCAGACTGTAAACATCAACTGTAAAGTCAGTACACAAGTAGCTCAGTATTCTGGTTCACAATACTACCTGGCCTGGTACCATCAGAAAACTGGAGAAGCTCCCAAAGCTCTGATCTACAGAACATCAGACAGACTTTCAGGAATTTCCTCCAGACTGAGTGGAAGTGGAGCAGGGAATGGCCTGGACTTCACTCTGAGCATCAGTGCAGTCCAGGCTGATGATGCAGGAGTTTATTACTGTCAGAGTTACCACAGCACTCCGATGTTCACACAGTGAAAAACACTCGTACAAAAACCTCACAGACGGAAGTGACTGCTGCAGCTGGAAGATCATCACTGTATCAGTGTCTGCAGTGAGGACACACACACACACACACACACACACACACACACACACACACACACACACATATGATATGCTGAGTAGTAAAACACTAATTGCAAAAAACTTGGAAATCCATGTAAAATGAAAACAACAATAGGAGTGAGGAGAAGTGACAATCACAAACATTTTATTCACAGCAGATCACAGAAAACATGTCAGCCTGTCATTTGAGGAAATGCATGATTTCAGGAAAACTAGGAGCTCATTTCAGAGCTCCTAGTTTTCTGGGTCTGTGAGCTGAGGAGAGCAGAGTTTTAGCAGTCCTGGCTCTGCTTCGTCCTGTTGTTGCGTTCATGATGATTCACATCTCGGCTGATCAGAGGTCAGTACTGCAGCCGTGCTGCTGGAACAGATCTAGTCTGCAGTTACGCATTGTCCTGCTCAAAACACGAAGGCCTTCTTGAAAACTATTCTTCACTGCCTGATATGTCCTTCAGTGCACATATTACAGTTTTTTACAGACGCTAGGACTCATTTCTCAATACTTAGGTCACTTTTGCAAAACTCCTCACACAGTGAGCACAACAGAAGTCTATGTGGGCTAAACTGAGGATCAGTTATCATTGTTTTGGCACAAAATGCATTCAATGACTACATCTCTCAAATTTCATGAATTATCTTCTCACTCAGACACAACAACTGCCAAAAATCTTTGTACGTACAGGACATTTTGCATGTGCTTACATACTGTTTTCAAAACTGTTAAACTTATGGCCAAAACAATAACACAATGCAAAACTTGAAAAGACAGCAAAATTCAACAGCAATATTTTATTGAAACATATTTTAAATCTAAAAATGCAGTTTAACCAGCCACAGCTGATTCTCATTGTAGATGAACATCTGCACAGGTGTTACTCCTTCAATTTCATTACAAAAGGAGACAACTGCTGAATAGGTTTGCTTTGTGATGTAAACATGGACCCAGCCAGAAATGGAGAAGACCGAGTAGATTAGCATTACTATTGTATGTGTATCAGTGGATGGTGTGTATACAAATTCTTGTATTTTGGGATTACTTAGTGCAAAAAAATAAAAATACATAAACAAATATTAACGAATTCTGCATGATGTCTGATTCATTCCAGTAACATATATTGAAATTATAAACAGAGATGTGTCCTTGTTTTACACAGGAAAACACTGTGTAATGCTACATGTTGTTAGTGTTTTTTAGGTCATTGTTTTGTGGGTGACAAAGTGTGTTTGTCGGCTGTCAACCTTTGCTAGTGTTCTGGAAGAATGAGTTTATTTGAGACCTGAATGAAGTGTTTTGGTAGTTGTAGTGCATTTTGAATGTGAAATGAACTGCTTTGCCAAGCTGAAGGTCAGTTACGGGAATTGTGTGAAGAGTTTTGCAAAAATGACCTAAGTATTGAGAAATGTGTCCTAGTGGCTGTAAAAAACTGTAAACAAATATGTAGGACTGCTTTCATATGTAGGACTGTATGAACTGTCCAATTCATATCTGACATTAACGTATAACGTATTTACAATCTTATCAAGCTGAAAAAATGAATATACAATATTATTAAATAAAAAGTCTCCCAACTTTGATCCTCTCTCCTGTAAAGTATGTTCTTATTTATTACACCTCATTTTCTAGTAATTTTGATGTATGTCAAGCACTTTGTTGTTATACTGAACACAATGACATGTCCATCCATCAATCCTCTCTTTTATCCATTTTAGGGTCGGGTGGTGCGGGGTGTCCATATGAGAATCGCGCTAAAAGAATGCTTTTATTATGAAAAGTCGAAAAGGGGAAGTAGTTTGTTCAGCGCATGTGCAGAACAAATTAGTAGCAGTCGGGTTTCCGGTTCGGATTAGACAGGCTCGGTGTGTTCCGTCCCAGTAAAGAAACACAGGTGAGGTCAGGGTTAGGTCCTGGGGAGGTTAGCGGGCAGGTGTCGGTGCTCCCTGCGACTTTGTCCTCCGAACCTTCTCCGCGCAGCCGCAGACTCGCTCGGCTCGGCATCTGCGTGTCCGGCTGACGGCGGGGAAATGTCGAAGGCTGAGGTGCTGAGAGCGCTGGTGAAGCAGCGGCTCAACGCGGCCGCTGAGGAGATTTTCGCGCTTTTTGAGAGGACAATGGAGGAGTACGAGCAGGAGATCCGCCTGCACAGGAGCAGGCAGCCGGACGGACACCCTGCCGAGAGCCGGGGGGGCCCGCACGGTGGGTTACCGGAGACAGACCGGACGGCTAACACCATTGATGTGGTCGTTATTGTTATCGTCATCATCACCATTGTTGTTGTTGTTATTAATAATGACAATAATGAATGAATAATGACAATTTTTATTATTGTTATTCATGTTATTCTTTTATAATAACAACAACAAAATAACAACAATACTAATAAAAATATTACTTTTGTTATAATATTTATAGTAATAATAGTTAATATTATTTAGTTGTTGTCGTTGGAAAGGATAAGCAGCTGTTCCAGATGTTGTAAATTTTAACTAGGCAGTTTAATTGTAAGTTGGGTGCAGGTGAGATGTGTCTCCGTAGGAACAGTAACCATGGAGAATAATTTTTCTCTGGTGTTGTGGATGGAGCAGCAGCATGTTTTCACTAACGGTGCAGGTGAGTGTGTGTACCTGCAGCCCCACCTGCAGCCCCACAGGGACAGCTGTGGGGCTGCAGCTGACACCTCCCCCTCAGCACCTAAAGGAGCCACTATGGTTCAGCAGTGATGTCACCGCAGCCCCATTATTTTTCATTTAAATGATATACTGAAAGTTAACCCCCCCAAAAAGAAGACAGTAACTGTTTATGAGTAACCGTGTTACACGACACTAATCACATGACCGTGCACTCTTAGATGGACGTAACCATGGTAACTAATCCTGCTGTCTGGTCCTCTGTAACAAAACCAAAATGTCCAAAATGAACTTCATGTTTTATTCAGTCAGCCTGAAAGCAGTGAATGGGACAGACGTACTCATAGCTCCAGAGGAGCGCCCCCTGCTGGCCACGTTTGGTCTGTTGGGCTAACCAGTGCTCGTTTCCTCCCTCTGTGTCCTCCAGGGTCTCCCCTGAGCCCCACAAAGTTTACGGCGGATAAAGGAGCATCACAGGAGCAGAAGAGCCCCGGTCTGCACCGGGAGAGTCCAGAACCGCCACGAGTCAAAGATGAACATGAGGGGCTCTGGACCAATCAGCCGGGAGAGCGGCCCGGAGTGCACGAGGACCTCACCATCATTCCCGTCACCGTGAAGATTGAAGAGGAGGTGGAAGAGAGCACTCAGTCCCCCGACCTCCTTCACACCCGCAGCGAGCTCAGCAGCCGCCAGCTGCAGGCACGAGCTGGTGGAGAGGATCGAGCAGGACCAGAAGCAGCCAGAAACCTCCACCCGCAGCCTGTCAGGACTTCCTCTGACACCGGGGCCCCAGAGGACGCTCCAGTGCAGAGCGGGAAACCGCCGTCAGAGGACGCTGTGAGAGACGCGGGAAGTAATTTAGCCAAGAAACCTTACAGCTGCTCTGAGTGCGGCAAACGCTTCGGAGGCAAGAACCACCTGCAGAGCCACATGAAGAGCCACACGGGGGAGAAAACGTGCCCGTTCTGCGGCAAGAAAATCTCCAAGAGCTCCAACTTCACCACACACCTGCGCGTGCACACCGGGGAGAAGCCCTTCACCTGCTCCGTGTGCAACACGAGCTTCAGCCTGCGCAACACGCTCGTCAACCACATGAGGGTGCACACGGGCGAGAAGCCGTTCAGCTGCTCCGTCTGCGCCAAGAAGTTCACCAACAAGGCCAACGTCATCACGCACATGGCCGTCCACTCGGAGGAGAAGCCCTTTAAGTGCAACGTGTGCGACAAAAGGTTCACGTGGCATTCGCAGGTCAAAAAGCACAAGTGCGTCGCCGAAAGCAGCAAGACGTGAACGCCGCGAGGATGACAGCTCGGCGTGGCGTCACAGCTCAGCCAGCCCGTCGCTCACCCTCGCCTGACGGTGGAATCAAAACTTCATTCAGACATCAGCAGAAACCAGCGTGTTCCTGTTTTCACTGCAAGAATGACCTCGTGACGCGGACGCCGTCGGGAATGCTGTCCGTACACCGGCAGCAGCAGCGTGTCCGCACTCTGTGTGACATCACACGCGTGGTCACACCTGCTGCAGGTGGGAGGGAGGCAGCTTCGTAACCTCCTGGATCCGACGTGCAGTCGTGCATTGCTGAGTAATTAGAGTCACGTGTTTGTCGTCCACGTCGCACATCCCCGCTGCTGATCAGCTGACTGCGGTCAGGTGACAGGCTCCTGTGAGGTGAGCTTGTGTTATTGATAAAGCATGCGTAGGATGATTGGGACTGATGCGTGATCTCGGCTCTGTGGCTCAACCAGGTGTAACCTTTGCTGAGTGACCAATCAGTGCTCTGGAAGAGAAGGAGCACGTGGGAGGAGCCAGTATGAAATACAGATCCTCAGAAACAGTTTTATACCTGCTGCTTCCCTGTTGCTGTCAAACAGTATAAAGCACTTTGACCTTCCTGTGGCCACGCCCCCACACACCTGATGTTAGGATAACTTAAACCTGATAGGTCAAACATATCCTGGTCATGTATCATTATTATTGTGTTTAGGAGAAGGCCGGCGTCTCACAGGTGTGTCACACAGTGCAGCTTCCGATGAACTCGTTAGGAGGATTAGCTCATCGCTCGGCTGATACTGAGGTTTACAGGATGTCCTTTAACTGCACGTCTTCCTCTTTGTGAGATAAATGAATATGCAAATGTAACACTGAGGGCGGCTCAGTCACCACATCAGAAACAGTATTAGCTGGACTCCTGTAGTTTAGCATGAGCGCGTCCTCACTGACGTCCACCAGATGGCAGCACTGCCTCTTGGTTTGTTTTCCAGCTGTTCTTCATTTTCTGACCTTTTGTTATTTAATAAAGAGCTGAAACGCTGACAGACTCATTTAATGTGTTGGTGTCTTTGTGGTAAATAATGTTTTAGTCTTCAGGACGTGATGATGAGTGATTTCATCATCAAACGGGTCTGAATCTGACAAACGAAGCCAGCACGTTTCTTGATTGCAGGAAACATGTTTCACCCACACTGGAGTCTCATTTGGACCCTTCATAGATTTAGTAATGTTGTAACGGCAGCACAGACATGTTTGTGCTGCCGTTAATGTGTTAGAGCTGGACTCTGCTTCAGATGATGGTGGAGGTTTCATGTTTGCGAGGATGACCATCGGGTTCCTGATGAACAAAGCGCTTCATAAGCTCCTAGGTTTCTGTCTGAAGAGTCCTCCTGGATCCAAACATCTTCCGCCCGCTGTGCCTGAACGCTCGCAGGTTCAGAAACACTTTCAGACGTCCTCTGTATGTGTGTCTACGCGTGAAACTGAGGGTCAGTGTGGTCGTGCTGGAAGGTGTACCAAGGATGTCGGAGAGGTCGCAGTGGGATCGCTGACATCATCCTTCCTGTGATTACCAAACTTCCCCCAGCTGTGGGCTTCAGGCCCGTGCAGCCATGAAGGCTCGGACGCTTCCTCGTTTGCTTGGTGATTTTCTAGAAACCCTGAAATGTGCCAGCGTTTGCAGAAAACACGGACCAGCTTCCTCTTCGGCTGTGAGTCGGAGCTGCTAGAAAGATCAGGAAACCAGAGCCGAGTCCTCAGCTGGGAACGTTGGACGCGTCCACCATGGCTCGGGTCGCCCTCCTGTGTCTGCTCGCGTCCATCGGTAAGAATTTAAGCATCTCAGCGCTGAATGTTTAATATTTTAGTTATTATAAAGGCTGAAGCTGCTGCCCTTTAGCTCTGACCCGTCCTGGTCAGAGCTCCGCTGAAGTTAACGCGAAGCAGTCGCGCTGAAGCCTGAACCAGGTTTGGGATAACCTCCAACAAACACGGGTATTTATCGGAGGTTATCCCAAACCTGGTTCATCTGCTGGAGCGTGACCATTGCTGTTACCATGGTGATCCAGCAGGTAAACAGAGGTAAAGAGAAGCCGTTGGTCTGGGCTTGTAGTCCGGCCCTCCTCAGAGCTGACCCCGCTCTCAGCTGAAGGAAGGAGCTCTGAGGAAGGTTGTAAATGTGACCTCGGAGCAGATTTACAGGAAACAAACAAACTGAAATCAGGAGTGAAAACGTGTGAAACGGATCCACTGTGGAGAGGACAGCTGGAAATGTGAACATGTTTACATAAAGTGGGTTTTGGTGCTCGGTTTTACTTTGAAAGCTTTGCTGTTTTTGCTTCCTGTGGTAAAGGTGTGGCACAGCTGTTAGTGTCAGAGGTCACGGCGGTATAATCAGCACAGCTCTGATGGTGCGTCATGTGACCTGTGTCCCTGCAGGGCGCTGCGTGGGTCAGAGGATCCTGTCAGAAAGCTCCGTGCACGCAGGTGTCGGAAGCAACGTGACGCTGAAAACGCCGATTCAGGACCTGCAGAGCTCGGCTCTGTTCTGGCACTTCAATGACGGGAAGGAGATCATAACCGTTGCCTCGGTGAGCTCCTCCACGCTCAGACTGAACACGTCCTACGAGGGCAGAGCGTGGATTAATGCAGCCAACGGCCACCTGACCCTGGGCGCGCTGACGCCGCAGGACAGCGGGGAATATATCATCACCATCGTATACAAACACGGTCAGAGCGACGCCGCAAAGACACGCCTCACGGTCTCAGGTGAGTCGTTACTGGATCCCAAATAATCTTTATTCAAACCAAACTTCATGCATCAGCCTGAAAACGTCATGCAGTCATCATCACAGCTCTGCTTCTTTATGTTGTTCATTTAGTTTGATTTTGGGTTTAACAGGGAGCCAGCACGGGGGAAATCCACGCGCTCGCTCTTCACTCGTCACATGTGGAGGCTCAGTTCTCAGCACGTACGGCCAAACCGTGTCAGGGCCAGGTGTGGCGGTCCCAGCTGCAACAATGACATGTAATGATTGGTATAAACAGGCCTGAATACTGGACAGGCGCCACTCTTCTTTCTGCTGAAAGGGGAAGTGACACCATCATATGGATGCTCTGAAATAGTCTTTGTGTTATTTTAGGAGTGTTTGTGTTTTCTCAGCATCAACACGACGGCTTTTTCAGGAACTTTCAGCTTCACTGACACACAGATTTCCTCTTTTATTGAGAGCTGACTTCCTTAGAAAAAGGGAAGTGATGCACTCAGAGACTCCTGTGAGTGAGTCACTGAGACGTCTGTCGCCCCCTGCTGTTCATAGCTGGAACAGGACTAGTTTTCTGTCTCACGTCTCTAACGGCATTTCTCTGTTCACAGCTCCACCCACCGGCACCACCCCCACACCAGCTCTCCCTGAGCAGATCACAGGTACTCACCTGTCTGGCAGCTTTATTAATATCCTGTCAGTGCAATAAAACGTTCTGTTTATGACCCTGAAACACACACGTCCCACTCAGTGTCGTCTTCTGTGTCCAGATTACTTTGTGTCTCTGGTTGTGTGTGTGGTTGTGATCGTCGTGCTGTCGACTGGCTTCCTGCTGCTCCTCTACAGATGGATGGAGAACAGGAAAAACAGGAAATCAGATGGAAGACAGGTGGAGGTAACTCCATCAGTGTTTCTGTCAGTGTTTAACCTTGCATGACAGATTAGTGCCACTAGAGGGCAGCAAACACCAGCTGCATACATACATGTGCTGTAACTGGATGTGTTAAATATTTTCAGTTACCTGCAGCCCAGCAGAAGAGCGGAGCTCCAGGATCCACATGTGACTCCACCTATGAGACCATGACTCCAGCCCCCACAGACCAGGACCACATCTACTCCACCCTCACCGACATGCAGTACATGTCACATGTGCGATTCAGTCAGACGGACACAATTTCCTGCAAATCAGTAACATCCCAGTAAAATCCTGAAATGTTTCCATCACAAACTCATCCACAGATACGTCTGTGATGTTTATAACTGTATAACTGTAAACATCAGTTATAATATTTATCATTTTCAAGTTTTTTTTATTTGTGTATGTTTGTTATCACTTCAGTTTATAAGCCCCGCCTCTCTGAGCTGTGGGTGTAAATGAAGGCTAACCCCTGAACTTTGTCCTCTGTTGCTGCCGTCCCTACAGACGCTGGATTTCACATCACGTATGTTACATGATTGTCACTAATCTAATGACTTAATAACTTTTGCTACAATGTGATTAATAAAGAGGCCACTTTGACCAGCTTCACATTAAAAGGCCGTAAATAAGATTACACTAAATAATGTGTTTTGGTATCAAAGATAATTAACCTTTGTATTGTAAATTCTTTACATAGCTGAATGGTTCCTGTTTAACTGTGTTTAATAGTAAAACGTTGCAATGCTTCACACTTTATCTGATTCTTGCTCCTGTGAGTGTTGCTGGTCTGTTGCCATCGTACTTACTGACCTGTGATCATCTAATCAACTAAATCCAGCTATCAGTATGAGCACTGATGCTGGATCTGTACTAGTGTGCTACGATCAATACTTTGTTTCCAAGTCCAGCATGCAGCTCACTGAACTGTGTTAAGTCAGTCATTTCTTTGGAAATAAAAAATGTACGCCACGCAGTCACTATAAAAATATCTTTTTCATGTTGGTTGTCACGTTTGTTTTATTTAAATCTAATCAACAGAAGCTGACCCGACGAGAGACAGGGACATTTACACTCAGGTCTACAAAAAACAGTTTCAAAATAAAAGCTGAAAGTATGCAAATTAATGACTGATCTCATGACACAGTGTTCTTCCCCACAGAAGCTACATTTGTGGGTTAAAGTATCAGTATTGGCATCGATGCTTATAATTGGCCGTGTATTTACCTGGTATCACATCAGTGCCAACGTTTGCAGCATCACACACAACTGTCTTACTGAGCTGGTCCTGCTGATCATTTGAAATGATCTGAGAGCAGTTACTCAGGCCTGCACCTGAGCGTTACTGCCCTGGTTGGGCCCAAGGTGACGCCGACATTTATCTACTCTGTGTCTACAGTTTCCTGAGCTTTCACATGTAAGTGTACGATGTTGAACAGCTTTCTTTATTCACTCTTACCCTGTATGTGAGTCCAGAACTCTGGGCATGACACTAACCTGTGCCTACATCTTAAGTCTGAGTATCTTGGTCGAATAAAGACTGAACAGAAAAGTTCTGAAGTGCGTTTTCGGTCTTTGGTGTTCAGCCCTCGTGTTTTTGAATGTGTCCTGATGGCTTTAAATTTAGAAAAACTCTTAGAATGAAAAGCAAATAATTCATAATTCCCAAAAACATCTCAAAAACAAACTGAGCCATTTAATATTTCCTCAATATTTCTGACTCATTTTAAATTTGATTTCAGCAACACGTCTTAAAGTTGACTTGAGGGGAAAAAAAGGCTGAAAAAAAGAGGTGGAGCAGCAGCTGACCGGGTAATTTTCAGCAGGTCCGTCACATGATCAAGTATAAAAACATCATCAGTTGTTCACCAATGTGCAAAAACCTGCATCTACAGACTGTGGAACAGTCTCAGAATAATGTTCCTCACTGTGATCTACAGAACATCATATCCTCAACGTCCTCACAGATCCTGGAGGAATCTCTGTGCGCAGGGTCGACTCTGGGATGAAATCAGTGCATCAGGACTTCCAGACATCAGCGTATGCGAGCAGCTCGGCGTGCCGCCCACACCTGCAGGTTACAGCTTCATCACTCAGAGAAGAAGCCACATGATGATGGACACATGATGGAGAAACTATCTCCTCTGGACTAAAACTGATCTGAGGTCAGAGAGAACCTCGTGTACACATCTGTCTGGAGCTGCTGTGTCTCATGTCTTCAGCGTGTCTCTGCGTCATCACTGATTCTGGATCTGTTCACAGCTCCGCCCACCTGGACCACACCCACCTCAGGTCTGTTTGTTTTAATCAATCTTTCATATGACTGTTTGACGTCCCACTCAGCATCGTCTTCTTCTGTGTCCAGATTACTTTGTGTCTCTGGTTGTGTGTGTGGTTGTGATCGTCGTGCTGTCGGCTGGTTTCCTGCTGCTCCTCTACAGATGGATGGAGAACAGGAAAAACAGGAAATCAGATGGAAGACAGGTGGAGGTAACTCCATCAGTGTTTCTGTCAGAGTTTTTTTTATTTTTATTTAACCTTTATTTAACCAGGAATGACCTGTTGAGATCAAAAACCTCTTTTTCAAGGGAGTCCTGGCCAAGAGGCAGCACATTTCCAAACAAATACATACGAACAAACAAAGTTAAAAAATTACACAAAACAATTACACATTATTGAGGCAGTCTGTAGGCCTTTGAGTTTAGTTTTAAAAACATTTAAAGACAACAGTTCAGTCAGTTTCCAGTCTTTCTGTTCCACGAAAAAGGCGCAGAGTGGACAAAGGCTTTCTTACCCAGCTCTGTGTGGACAAGGGGAACAGACAACAGCAGCTGATCATTTGAACGTAAGGAGTAAGAACCACTATTTGTCCTTGTGAGCAAAGTACAAATATAAGGAGGCAGCAATTCAAGCATAGCTTTGTAAATAAAAGTGTACCAGTGCCCCTGTCTTCTAATGGCCAAAGAAGGCCATTTTACTCTTAAGTACAAGTCACAGTGATGGGTCAGATATCTACAGTTGGTAATAAACCTCAAGGAAGCATGACACATCGTGTCCAACATTAGAAGACATGAAGAAGAAGCGTTCATATACAGAATGTCACCATAATCTAACACAGATAAAAAGGTTGCAGTGACAAGACGTTTTTTCACTGCAAAAGAAAAACGAAGTTTAAGTCTCAGTTTCTTTACTAGTCTCTCTATATGTGGTTTAAAGGTGAAGGAGTCATCAATCCAGACACCAAGGTATTTATATTCATGAACTATCTCTATGACAACATTAACCTTGCATGACAGATTAGTGCCACTAGAGGGCAGCAAACACCAGCTGCATACATACATGTGCTGTAACTGGATGTGTTAAATATTTTCAGTTACCTGCAGCCCAGCAGAAGAGCGGAGCTCCAGGATCCACATGTGACTCCACCTATGAGACCATGACTCCAGCCCCCACAGACCAGGACCACATCTACTCCACCCTCACCGACACACAGCACACACTTTGCTAATGCTCAGCAAACCACAGGATGATATTTGATAGTCTGTACATAATAAAAGAAACAGATCTGTCTGCATCAGCGAGCTTTGGTTGAAACAGCTGACACAGCTCCAGTGTTTGTGTCCTGTCTCAAGAAAACATTAGCTGGATTAGCTGAAGGCTTTTCAGGGAGTTTTTAGGACTTCCTGATAATAATGAATTACAGTCGTCCAGCCTGGCAGTAATAAATGCATGAACTAGTTTTTCAGCGTCACTCTGAGACAGGATATTTCTAATTTTAGAGATGTTGCACAAATGGAAGAAAGCAGTCTTACATATTTGTTTAATATGTGCGTTGAAATGTGTCCATATTTCTAGAAATGAGAGCTGCTCCATCCAAAGTGGGATGGATGCCGTCTCTCCTAACAAGACCAGGTTTCCTCCAGAAGGTTTGCCAATTATCTATGAAGCCCACATCGTTTCTGGGACACCACTCAGACAGCCAGCAGTTTAAGGAGAACATGCAGCTAAACATGTCACTGCTGGTCTGATTGGGGACCAGAGGAAACGACAGAGACTCAGCCAGTAGTTTTCAGGTTCCCTCAGTGTCGTCTGCTCTGGCCTCTGGATGACAATTCACTACTGTGACTAGTGTCACGTTTCCCAGAACACAATCTGCAATAACCAATTCAATTCAATTCAATTTTATTTATATAGCGCCAAATCACAACATAAGTCGCCTCAAGGCGCTTCATAGATATAGAGAAAAACCCAACAATCATATGACCCCCTATGAGCAGCACTTTGGCAACAGTGGGAAGGAAAAACTCCCTTTTAACAGGAAGAAACCTCCAGCAGAACCAGGCTCAGGGAGGGGCGGGGCCATCTGCTGCGACCGGTTGGGGTGAGAGAAGGAAGACAGGATAAAGACATGCTGTGAAAGAGACCACAGTTTGTTCCTCAGTGGTGAAAAGAAACGAGATATGAATATAGATCATAGTGGTGTAGATCGTGCTGGTTCTTACAATGAAGGGCCCTCAGCCAAAAACACCCATCCTTCCATTCACACAGTCAGTTTAACGGTTTAGTGAAGACTGAGTGAGAAGGGTCTCGATCTCTGTGTTGCTGGTAACCATGAGGTGGTGTGTGCTGCATATAGATGTGGTCAGATAGCTGTGGTTCATTGGCACAGGAAGTGACAGCGTCACAGCAGCAGTTATTTTTCACTCTGTTACCAGACTACATAAAGTCTGATGGTTTTAGCAGCACGGCAGCACGGTGGTTAGCACTGTTACTGCACAGCAAGAAGGTCCTGAGCTCAGTTCCACCATCAGGCCGGGGTCTTTCTGTGTGGAGCATGTTCTCCCCGTGTTTGCATGGGTTCCCTCCAGGTACTCCGGCTTCCTCCCACCGTCCAAAGACATGCAGCTTGAGGGGATAGGTTAATCGGATAATCCAAATTGTCACTAGGTGTGAATGTGAGTATGAATGGTTGTCTGTCCCTGTGTGTTAGCCCTGCGACAGACTGGCGACCTGTCCAGGGTGTACCCCGCCTCTCGCCCTATGACAGCTGGGATAGGCTCCAGCGCCCCCCGCGACCCTGAAAAGGATAAGCGAATGGATGGATGGATGGTTTTAGCAGCAGATGACTGCTGACTGTCAAAGATCAGAAAAAGGAAACACTGTGTTTTACATTTTGTTCCAAAACAGAAACAGAAGCCATGATTTCTCATGAAGACACATTTTATTCACAGAGCACAGAAAACATGTAATGTTTGAATGTTTGCTTTGTTTATGTTAACAGTCTTAACACTGTTAACACTGCTTCACTGAGTGAATGGGTTAAATGCAGAGAGCAATTTCCCCACGGGGCTCAATAAAGTACAATAATGTACACACTTTCTTTCTTTTCTTTCTTCTTAATATGCGCTCACTTTGGATTTGATGGCAGCAGCATGTGTCTGAGGAAAAGAACTCAGTGGTTCTGAAGAGAAACAGCTCTCAGCTAATCTGGTCCACTGGCAGCAGGTCAGTCACATGACTGGAAGTTCAAAGAGGATCTTAGAGGCGGTTTGTCAGAAGTAAAGATGTGCAGAGGCAAGCTGTGAACAGAACAACGTCCCTCACTGTAAAACGTTGTTGTGTCCATATACTGCTGCATTTTGTTCTGTATGTTTTTCTCCGGTGATCCTGTGTGTGTGTTAATGCCTGCTGAAACCACAGCACAAATACTGTTTCTTCTCCCACATGTTTGCACTGAGCAAGAGATGCTCTGTATCTCACTGCACTGCTGTGATAAGAAAGGCATTCTAGAGGCCTTCATACCCACACGATGCACCTTGCCCGTATCAGGCTGAACTGCTTTTTCCTTCAGAGCTGCTTTAAAATTTCATGGCTGAGATTTGTTCCACCCCAAAGACGGACCGAGAACGTAGCAGAGAGTGTTTTGTCTTTTTTAATTGGGAAGAGGCTGTTTCTCCGTTCCTCAGTAAAGCTTTGGATACGCTCTTTCCTTGTCTGCACAACTATGCCACGGTGTTGCCCTGGGCAACAAACCACATTTCACATTATGTGTTCTGAATATGGGATATATTAGGGTGACCAACCGTCCTCTTACCCCCGGACATGTCCACTTTTCACGTTCTATCCAGGCGTCCGGGGGGACTGATAAAAATGTCTGGGCTTTCCTGTATTCTGACAGAGGGCCCATGTGTGAGACATCATCCCCGAACTGCTGCTTTGTGAGTGCTTGTTCTGCGCTCACAGGCGGGACTGACAACGCGCAGCAACGCGCCTAATGATGTTTAAAAGATCCCAAAGTGCAAGTGCATCTTATCAGACGAACTGCAAAAGAAATTTCCCTCGTACCGACCATAGCTTTACAGACCGATGGTTTTGTTGTTGCTGTTGTTGTTGTTTTTGTAACGGTATAAACAATGAAAGGTGTTGGATTGGCCAGATGCAGGTCGATGTGTAAAAATAACTCAGTTGTTTGGTGGTGGCTGTGGTGGAGCTTCCACAGAGGCCAGCAGGTGGATGAGGGAAGGGGAGGCAGGAGCAGAGACCTGAGGCGGCCGCCGGTCCGAGTGTCAGGTGAACTGAACTTCAGGTAAGAAGTTATGACCTGCAGTCCATCTGGGTCAGATATAAACCAAGTTTAGTTTATTTTCGTTGTGCTGACTTTTTACAGTCAGTTACAATAACTCGTACTGCGTACTAGCTAGCATGATGGAGTTTCTATACAGCTGGGTGGTGCTATGATGTTACTGATGGTGTTATGATGTCGGTTTGGATATGTGGTGAGAGGGAAACATGAAGGTGAAACCAGGAGACGTCCTTACTGAACCATCAGAGCTGAACAGGTGATGGAGAAACAGGTTTACCTTTTAGGTCACATGGATGAGTTGAAGTTATGAACTGTTTCTGAGAGACAAATAACACCAGGATCCTTTTTTATGTAGCTGACAGCTGGTAACTGTGCAGGGGCGGGTCTAGCAAAGTGTTGCCAGGGGGGCAGGTAGAGCATTAACAATATCTCGCTTTTATTAAATTATTATCTGAATCTTACAACCAAAGTGGTCATATGATGTAAAATGTATAGAAATCATACATAAACCAACAAGACTGTACATCACTGTCACAACAGCGTTCGTTTTCATTCAAAGGCTTTATGGCTTCTCCTGTAATACCTGCTGGGCCGGTCTCTAGTCAAAATGCCCGGGTCAATTGTTTGTCCCAGTCCAGCCCTCATACCGACCCAATACTGGTAATTTTTCTTATGCAGATGAGCCATTATTTCTGTATCACTATTTAATTCCAGAGGATATTTTGTTTTGCACTTGTTGACTTGTAAAACCTATATGACATATTTTATTTCATAATTCATTAACCGCACAGAGGTGTCGTTTAAATATGTTAAATATGTTTCTTTAAGCAAGTTCTTCATGACTGAGCTAAGTGTCCTTATTTTTGTAAATCAAAATATGGTCACCCTAGGATATATACAAGTTTACCCTTTTGAATAAGGTCATAGAAAACACTTCAATGCATTGCAAAGGTAAACTGTGTTGGACTCGGCCCTGGCGTAATGCGGACACACTTCTGTGTAATGAATTCTGCCTGCTTCCTGTTCACTTCCACAAAGTTTCATGCAGGTGTTAGTGTGATCATTGCAGCTGATAGCGCAGCTCCACGTTGAGTGTCTCTCCACTGGGTGGAAGCATCGCCTCACTGAACTGCAGGTCCACTTTCTTTGTGCGTCTATTCAACCACAGTTATGGTTAGAGATGGGCTAACTCATAAGTGTCTGACATGCCTTTGATGCGTTACACATGATGCATTCATCCAACGTTCATTTCATAACATCCGCAGATGCTGTTTGATTTCCAGGAAACGACTCTAACAGTAAAGTCACGAGTTATATCCACTTTATTAGGAATCACTCAGTGTCCAAAAACACCAGAAACAAACACAAGAACCCCCAAAGTAAAGACACACCGTGAGCACAGGGGGCCGGGGGACGAGCAGAAGACCGCGCTCGGTGGTCTCAGAGGTAAGGTGTGTGTGTGGGGGGTGCACCTGAGCGCGGAGGTGGGAGGGTTTAAATCTAAACTCTTTAAGAAACAGGAAGAGTGACGCAGGGCGGGCTGCATATAAATAGGGAGTCTGCGTGTGCGCGTTCACCTTTGGGTGTATCCCTCTAACAGCAGCAGGTACTGCCGCGTCTCCTCCGTGTCTCTCTCTGCTGGGAACACTTGAACCGTCCGGATGGATCCGCTCTCCCTGAAGTCGCTCCTGCTCCTGCTGCCGCTGCTCGGTGAGAGGATTAAGCTCCGAGCGCTCCGCTGCTTCATGAGCTTTTCGTAGTTTTACTGTGTGCACATGTTCTCCCTGACTCTCGTTATTATTATTATTATTATTGTCTAATGTGCCTCTGTGGGCTGTTCTCTGCAGGATGCTGCGTGGGGCAGGACATTCTGCCCGAAGGTCCCGTGTCTGCACTTGTGGGGGGAAATGTCACCCTGAAAACTACGATTACAAGCCAGAACCTCGACGTCATAACCTGGGTTTTCAATAGCCTAAATGGTGTGGCTACATTTGTTAGTGGAAATTTGAGAGTGACTGCAGCTTACACGGGGAGAGTTTCGCTTAACCCCACCGACGGCTCCTTGACCCTGTCCGCCCTGAAGCCTGGGGACAGCGGGGACTATACCGTCACTGTGATAACATCTGATGCCACTCTAGTCGGAGAGACTAAACTTCAGGTGGTCGGTGAGTAGTAATGTGTGCCATACCTGTGCGGTTACCTGCAGAGGTGTGGCTTCAGACAAATGGAAGCTTGTGAGACTGCAGCAGTGCGGAGCTGATCACGGTGAGGAACAGACTGCTGTACGTGACCACCTCCTCCCTGTGTTTCATTAGTCGCTTCGAACCAACAACCCAGCAGTGCTGGCGCGATTATTAAATACAGAAAGTGTCTTCGTGTAGTTTGGGGCTTATAACGTACCCACGGGACAGCTGCCCGTAAAATGCCCACTTTTCTAAATTCAGTTTGGTTGGGATTTAGCTGCGAGCCACGCCTGCTTATCCCTGCAGTCTGGAGGAGGAAAAGTTTGCTTTGTCACAGGTGAACGCGACACTGCCGGTGCGCGAGCTCCTTTACAACTCTGTTCATTTCAAATAACCAGCAGTGTGTGAGGGCGTGGCTCGTGACGCTGCACCTTCCAGTCAGTGTGGCCGTGTGTACTCAGCTGCGTGGTTTGAGTGTCAGGGTTACAGTTAGGTTATGGTTTAGGCCCAGGGTTAGGGTCAGGGGCTGGGGAGAGCATTAGGTCAGTTAGACGTCCCCACGAAGATGTGAAAACACGTGTGTGTGTGTGTGTGTGTGTGTGTGTGTGTGTGTGTGTGTGTGTGTGTGTGTGTGTGTGTGTGTGTGTGTGTGTGTGTGTGTGTGTGTGTGTGTGTGTGTGTCAGCTCTGATGCTCTGACCTCACATTCAAAAACAAGGTGTGTCCTTCAGCAGCTGCTGGAGACCCAAACCAGCATAAGGAGGAGAGTAAGGCTGACAGTCACCACAGCAGCGCTGCTCGTGTTGCTCTGCAGCTGCTCGATGATGAGGATGTGATAACAAGAAGGAGCAGAGTGTGTGGTGCACAGACAGTGTGGATGTGTGGTGGATGCTTGATGTTCTCCTCATGGCTGGAGCTCTGTTGTGAGTGGAGGTGGGTTACAAAGCAGCTTGCAGGTGCAGCAGCAGCTGTGGGCTGGCTTAGAGAGCTTGGCTTCATACTGATCTGTGCGCTAGATTGTAAAGTAGCAGCATCATTAGGTGATGTGAGCTGGCTGTAACTATGACAAACCTCCAACAGGAACATCCTGCCACTCAGCCTGCCAGCATGCCTACAGGCTCTTATTTTGGAGGTCACGTTAGAGAAGACTAACTTGATTGCTGTTACGGGGACATAAAAGCTGCATGTGTAGAATCACCAGTGAAATCAGAGAAACACAAACAGCTTCCTTCATGTTAGCTGTGCCCTCATGTCTCTCTGTCTCCTGTACCTCTGGTGACCAATAATACTCTAGTTATTATGGATCTATATCATGTGCTGGTTTTGTTGCCTGATAAAATCAGTAAAGCAGTTTCTGGAGTAATTACACAAATTCAAATATCCACACCCACTGACTCTCTTTGCACCAGAGTGGATCTTTAATGTTCCTGTGGATCAGTCAGCTTATCTGTTATCAGCCAAGCTATCCTAGAACAGTAATCTCAAAGTAGCGATGGTGTGAAGCTCCTGAAGGCCGACTGGTTTCCACTCCTTTGCGTTCCCACACACCCACTGTTGCTTAATCACCAGTGAACAGTAGCTCCAGGATTACTGCAAACGAGTCGAGCCGGTTGCTTCTGTTTCTCTTTCGTCTTCATCACGATTTCAGAGCACAATTGTATGAAGAGAAGCCGGCCTGCGCCGCTGGCTGCTCATTTGTAGTAGGATTTCACAAATAAAGATGCTGATTAATTTTAATCTGTGGAAATATTCGCCTTAACACACCCTGACACAGTCCCAAACTAGTGCAAGGCCTGAGCAGGCTCGACCCAATCAAACCTGTGTCCTTCACAACCAATTAGAAAAGGAAGTAATGTTTTATGTTTGTCCTCTGAGTCAGCCTCCCCTCTCTGAGAGCCAAAGGCAGCAGGCAGTGCTAGTAGACCTCGCTGAGATCCCCAACCTGCTCTAACTCGCACACAGAGGCTGCTTTAACTCTGCTCAGCTTTTATGGCGATGCTTACTTGGTTAGTCATCATCTACAAACGAGGAGGTGATGCAAACGTTGGCCTTAAACCAACAATCCAGCAGTGCTTAATCTGCTTCTGCACCGTCCATAAGGCCCTCATTCAAAGGAGAAACGATGTAGCTGGGTGTGTTTAGCTCATTTCTGCCAGACAAAAAGGTGTGGAGTATTCAGAGAAAGGACAAAATGTAAAATAACAATTCATTCTTGGAAGCTGCGAGGAGAAAAATCCTTAAAAAATCAGAAAGAACGTTTGTGCTCATGCTGTCCTCTGCTGCTGTGTTGGTTCCTCCCTGCAGAGCCCGTCTCCAACGTGGACATCAAGTCCAACGTCCCTGATGCCATTGAATACAACAGCACGGTGATTCTTACCTGCAGCGCTATAGGCTCCTCGCTCAGCTTCAAATGGATCAACGGCAGCGTGCCCATCGTGGTCGACGGCACGCGCATCACAGAGATAAAGGTCAGTTCAACCCTGATTGTTTCTGCGTTGTTTGATGTGAATCTTTGGGTCGGTGTTTCACTTCTACCTGAGTCATCCTCATTGTTTGTCTTCTGTCCTCGGGTTTGTATCGCAGACGAACTCGTCCAGCGTGCTGACCATCAAAAATGTTCTGAGGACGGACCTGGTGGGTCCGATCTACTGCACAGCATCTAACTCGCTGACAACGAAATCTACCACCACCCCTTTCAACCTCACCGTCTACTGTAAGTACTGCAGCCGGACTGCATGACACCGTTCAGAGCACAATACCAGAGGCTTTTAGTCTGGGTGTTACTCGGCAGACATGCAGCAAACGCAACAGGAAGTGTAGCAGAGAATCCGCCGAGTTTCTGCAGATGTGGAAGCACGGCTGAGGTTGCATCCTCGCAGCAGACGGTTTCAGCTGCTCAGCCCCGTCAGGTCTGTGCTCAGCTCTTAGAAAGCTGGAAGCTGGCCGTGGAAGTCAGCGAGTGTTGGACGTGTAAGGAGGTGTTTTTGTCCCCAGAGGGGGAAACTGGAACTGTAATACACACCTGCTGTTCCACAAAAACTGCAGTTTTCTTGGAAAGACGTCCTCGGCTGCTGACGTGTCGTGACATGAAAGCCGTGGGCTTATTTTCCCGCTCATCTCGTGACCTCCCGTCTATCACCGACCTCGCATCAAAACAGATTAACACAAATTCTAGTTTGGCAGATTGCCACAAAAGTCCCGACTGCAGTTTTCTGAAAGATGAGCCGTCGTCATTTAACGACTGCGCGCTCATCACCGCCCTGGAGCAGATATCTAATGGCAGACTGCGTTGTGATTACAAACAGGAATTGGTTGCAAAACTGGCTTTACATTATAAAAGATATAATGCAGCAGCAGCAACATCAGTGGACCCACACAGCAGCAGCTCCCAGAGGTGGGACCAAGTCATTGTTTTGCAAGCCTCAAGTAAGTCTCAAGTCTTTATCCTCAAGTCTCAAGTCAGTAATGTCAGGCAAGTCCGAGTCAAGTCACAAGTCTGAAACTTTGAATTTCAAGTCCTTTCGAGTCTTTAAAAAAAAAAAGAAAAAATAATGTTGCAGTTATGCTAAATGTAAATATTAGACCATGTAATTTTAAAATCCGTGTTTTTCTCAACACATGACAAAATAGTGAACTTAGAAAATATACACAAATTGTGAAATTGCACCTCTTTAAAATGCAGCTCAATTAAACCTAGCTCCAAGAATAATTTTCACCGACAGTTCTGAGATAAGCTGCATGTTATTCTTGGATGCGGTTGTAGGACCGGCTTTAAAATCGCATGACAAAAATATCATACACATTAAAAAAAACTGTATCACCAACGTAGCCTGGAAAACATTTGCTAGTTGGATGAAGTCAGCTATCTCATCGTAGCATATTTATATGCATATTTATAATCATACGCTTCTTGGAGTGAGTGCATACACTCATGAAGTTTAGTAACTTCAGGTCACTGCAACAAGCCCAGGTACAGTTTACCGACGGATGGGTGCAGGACCTTGAAATGCACCGTGTAGAACGAAAGACCATCGTACGTATCATAAGTTTACCAGTCTCACAAATCGTCTTCATAAATACACATTCGTTAACCGTTTATTAATAGGACCTTTGAGCTCAACGGTAATTAATTAGTAGTGGAAATAATTTCTGGTAGCATCACAGAAATGTAGCAGTGACAATAATACTGTATGCTGTAATCGTACTGGGCAATTAGTGATACAAAAAACCTGTTTTATCCTGTGAATAAAAGTATATGTTTTTGTCAGTGTACCATAATAACAGAAGCGAAACGCAATATTGTGTCAGGACAATTCACTATTTATGCACAATAAATAAAGGAGCATAGCGCCACAATTTCTGTTCAGCGCCAGACTTGCTTGTAACCTATATCACCAATTATGTTAAGAAAAATGACGTATTAACTACAACAGCAGACTGACCTTTGTGTAAATGCTTGGAGCAGACTAACCTGTGAGCTGGAGTGTTCTGGGACGTTATATTTGGTCTTTGAATGGCTGCAATCCAGGCCATCCGTCGCGTCTTTGTTACTTCGGAAACATGGCTCGAACAATTTCTCTTCAACGACGTAATCCGATAACAACCGATCTCTTTACCCGTCGGCTTCCCGTGGCTGTCATGCGACCGGCTATTGCAGTTAATAATACAACAGCTTCTTGACATTTTTGTGTTTCTTTTTATCGCTGTGTAACTGATTTTAATTGAAAGCCTGCGTGCGCTAGTACCGCTTGCCACGAGTTCCCAGAATCCTTTGCGGTTCTACCCGTGAATGACGTCACATTTTCAATCTCTATATAATATGCATGTTAAATTTTATATTTGGGGTAAAATATCAAGTCTTTTCAAGTAAACCGATTCAAGTCCAATTCAAGTCCCAAGTCATTGGTGTAAAAGTCCAAGTCAAGTCACAAGTCTTAGAACATTTTTTCAAGTCAAGTCTAAAGTCATAAAATTAATGACTCGAGTCTGACTCGAGTCCAAGTCATGTGACTCGAGTCCACACCTCTGGCAGCTCCTCCCTTTAGCACGAGTGAAAACACATAAAGGAGCGTTTAATGGATAAGAAGCAGGTTCCATTCCTATTTTCCTCTTTCAAAGTAATCAAAAGCACTTTGGGAACCTTCAGCCCTCAGAACTCATACTAATAATAAAACGCCACATTTAAACTTATCATTTAGTACAGGGGGAGGAGCTACAGAGAACGTGCCTTACCACTGTGGAGTCCATGCAACTGTGGCTGGGAACCCCCACACATGCAACATGTTTACTAGCGGTGTCCCACTGATTAGTGCCCCACTGTAACAGTGACATGTGGAACCTTAGTATTACACAAATTCCATTTAAATAATAACAAATCAAATATATGCAGTGCTGTTTATCTCAGCTACACGTGCAAACGCTCACTGCCCTCACATTTGTGTTTCCCAAAGAGCGAGCTCAGCTGTGAGGGGGACCTGCTGTTTCAGGGCTCTCTGATGCATACTCTTAATGCTGGCATGTTTCGTGACACCTGCATATTTAGCATTCCTGTACAGGTATTTCCTGTTAGCTGTGGCAGTTGGACAGTTAGCCCGGTCTTTACTCTTACATTGTTTGTAACGTTGCACCTGAATGAGCGAATGAGCTCCACACCTGCCGCACAACAAAGGTCAAACATGAGTCAGGCCCGGTCGGTCCTTCACACCCCGGCATTTAAAGTCCTCAGTAAGCACAGAGGTGTCACTGCTGGGTGAGACGTGACCATTGCTACTCACACACGCAGGCATGTGTGTGTTTGTGTGTTTGCACGGCGCGCCCTCTCAGTCTGTGCTAACCACACTGTGTACACACTTCCACTCCTGCATGACTAACCTGAGAGGCAGCGAAAAGCCACAGCGACTGCTGCTGAACTCTGTTATTAATTAATATGAAGCTGACGGCTTCATCGGGTCTGGAAGGAACTCCCAGTTAGCCATGGGGGCGAAATCTGTTTCTCTACAAGCCTGGAAAAGCTGTTCTTGTAGAGCTGGAGTCACAACGAGCAAATATATGCTGGACTGTGTTCACTGTGGTGTTTTAAAGGAGAACAATCAACCATATGGAGTTTGTTCTAAAGCAGTAGTTTGTCTCAGGCCTGGACGACTGTGCTTGATTTGTTAGCTCGTTATTCCTGCAGGTCTACAAAGCGATGAAGATGAGGTGAGATGAGTTTTACTGGTGGGGAAAAGATAACTTCATTCATAATCTCTGAGCACTAATTATCAAACAATAAGGGAAAGTAAGTAAAAGGGAATTATTGCAGTCATTCTGTATTAATGTCACATGAAAGGATGTAGTCACTGACTCCACCCATCACGTTTCTGCTGCTGCCATCTTGGCGATTAGAGCTGCTGGTTTGTCAGTCGGTTTAATGATGAAGTACAAACTGTTTACAGTCATGTTGCACTCCCCCTCTCCACAGACGGACCTGATGATGTCACCATCATGCCTGCAAATCCACCCAAGTTCATCCAGGCTGGTTCCACGTTCAACCTGACCTGCTCGGCCAGCTCCCTGCCGCCCGCCTCCTTCACGTGGTACTATAACGGGATGAGGATCGAGACTTCCAGCTCCGTCCTCACTCTGGATATGATCAAAGGGTACACGGAGGCGGCTAACTACACCTGTCGGGCTGAAAATCCCAAGAGCAAACGCAGCGTCCCTTCCCCGGCTGTTTCCTTCACCATTATGGGTGAGTGACGTGGCTGAGTGGGGTCATTGTACACAGCAAAATCTCCAGTGTTAAATTAACACTTTTGACAGTGTTACATGTTTAAAAGTAACCTAGTCAGTTTTGAAGATCAACAATGGCTGACACTGAGCAGTGCTGATTTTCTTACACTGGAAAATAATACTGAAGGACTCCTGCTCTTTTCTCTGTCCGAGGCTTTTAAAGGATGAGTCATAATAAGTGCTCGTGACCTTCATCACAGTTTTCACCTGTGAGGTGTTGAAACGTTGTGCTAACAGAAAATGTGAGTCGTCTGTCATTACAGCCCAGGACTCGTTTTCTTCATGTTTTTCAAAGATGTTGTTTTCAAGCTGGCTGTGCTGTGGGGCTGGCAGACCTGTGAGAAACCTGCTGGGTTGGAGGCCGGTTTCATGTTTGTGCCCTGAGGAGTTTCTCTTTGTTGATGACGGAGGGTTCTCGCGGGCTGAAACGATAAACTGTAGCCTAAAGCGTAAAAATCACAAACGTTATAGCAGCTGCTAGGCCACGCTTGTGTTAGTCTTAGTGAATTAAAAATGGACATCATTGATTATAAGCCTTCAAATCATAGACAAGCCCCCAAATGATCATAAAATGACTCAAGATTACTGAGACGATGAAACTAACATAACAGAAACACCTGAGAGGGCTGATGGCAGGCCGATGAAAAAGAGGCGGAGCCTGTTGGTGCTCTTATCAGTGGAAAGCACGTTTGCTTTCCACTGATAAGAGTAAAGAGAGCCTGAACTACAAGAGAGAGAATGAAAGGTTAGCCCCGTTCTTCTCCCTCAGTTGGATGTTTCTTCTTCCCTTACTTTGGGATCATGTCAGTTTGAGTACACGGAGTTCAAAGTTTTAGAATTCCTACAATTATGCTCATTTTTAATAGCTTTAAATGTCCGAGTTAAGGATTCAAGCATCAGGTTTCTTAGTTTGTCAAAGCCTCCAACCTCCACAGAGGTCACGATGCTCACAAAACAGACTTTAATTGGCTGCCGCAGCCGTCGTGTACCGCCCAATCACAGGACAACCTACCTGGAGGTGTGGAGTGAGAACGTGTTTGTTTAGCAGGCGACGTGGCTCTAATCAGAAACCCTGTGCAGTTGCATTGTGGGACGTGTTGGATCCAGCTTGCCGCTCACTGGTTCATGAGGTTTTGGCATTCGGCCATCGGCGTCTTTTGTTTTTGAAATCAGACGTTACTAAGACACGGAGGCAAAGGCATGCTCACGCTGTTGCAGCATGTCAGTCAAAGGCCTGCCACGCCCTGACTCTATTGTCTGTTTCTGCTGAACGAGACCGTAAGTTAGAAAACGAACATCATGTTGTTACCGGTAAGACTTCAAACTCGCTCCTAAGACAGAAGCATCTCAGGAATTTGCTCTGCCGAGGTTGTAAATCAGGCGCAGAGTGGGGTCATTTTCTCAGACATGCTCACACCTGGACTATCCTGACTGTATTTACAGTCCTTACTGCACTTTGGATCACTTCTTTATGTATCTTTAATAATTGATGTAATATGTGCCAGAAAATAGAATGATCACAGTAAAATCAGAATAATAAACACAGGAAGACCGTTATCATCCTTGTGTCTCCCTTTAATTTTCCTAGAGGGAATCTCGAGTGTTGAAATCATCGGTCCGACTGGTGTCCTCATCGCCAGCAACAGCACGGCAAACCTCAGCTGCCAGGCGACGGGGGGCACTGTGGGGAAGGTAGACTGGCTGAAAGATGGTAAACCTCTTGGGCCTTCCAGCCCTCGTGTGGTTTTTGCCGCTGATGAAAGTTCTGTACTGATCAGACCGCTGCAGAAGGACGACAACGGAAGGTTCACCTGTCGGGTCAGCAACGCCGTCAGCAGCAAAGAAGCCCACTACAACATGCAGGTCGTCTGTAAGTGTTTGCTTTGCTGAGATACTCGAACATGTGTGTGGGGCTGTATGCATTCATGTGCCTGTGTTTGACACAGTGTTAGTCAGACAGTAGAGGTCCTGCACACGCCTCACTCACTGTCCCATCCACGGCAGGTATAAATATGAGACAGTAAGCTCAGCTCCAGCAACAAAGACGTGCCATTTTTAAATTCACTGTCGTTATTTCCAAAGAATATCGTGATGTAATACCTTGGACTGTGTTCTTTCACTATCCGGTGCTTAATTTAAGAGTCTTCTGTCAGTAACCTTCCAGTGTCTGTGTATCGAGAGCATATGTTTCTAATCAGGTAGTACCACCTTTAATTACACCTGCAAAAGCCTTTTTACATGAGCCAACTGAAAAATGTCCCTGAATCAGAAGTGAGGTTTGCTCATAACCAATGTTCCCTCTAAGCTGCGCGCGTGCGCACTGCTGGCACGGCCTCCGCACAGAAAATCTGCACTGCGCACAAAAAAACTAACCTGAATTGAAAAATAACATTAAAACTTCAACAATCCTGTTCTGCAGTGTGAGTCAGTGACTGGCTGCTCCCGTATGGGATCAGAACGATGCCACCTTATCCCACAGTCCAGCCAATGATGCGATTCACATTCGTATATACGCAGCTAATCAGCGTGGCTGACAGGCTGTGACAGCGTCCTTATGTGCCGGTGTTTTAGCAAAGCGGCTGATGTGGAGTGAAGCCACGTTAATGACAACGTGTACAACCATCGGAGATGTGAGCAGGACAGACGGAACAACTGACGGACAAAGTGTGGACTTTATACCAGTTTTTAAATCGTGTTGATCGACCACGTAAAACCAGAGTTATGATAAAATATCTGCAATGTTTGTTTTTCTTCCTGAATACTGTCGTTGTTTATATTTACTGCAGGAAGAAAACGGTAAAAACGGCGTTTTATAAGGAAAACGCTGGAAAGCCTGTGAGCAAAGACAACACCAACCCCCCACCCTTTCCTATTCGTCCAAAAAAGTACCATGTCGACCAATCAAAACATGGCATCTAGTTGTTAAGAAATGGGGGAAGTTTTAGGAGTGACGGCGTGTTTGAGACGTTTAGCGCAAATCTTGTGTAGTCAGTGTGTAGTCAGTGTGTAGTCAGTGTGTAGTCAGTGTGTAGTTAGTGTGTAGTTAGTGTGTAGTCGGTGTGTAGTCAGTGTGTAGTTAGTGTGTAGTTAGTGTGTAGTTAGTGTGTAGTTGGTGTGTAGTCAGTGTGTAGTTAGTGTGTAGTCGGTGTGTAGTCGGTGTGTAGTCGGTGTGTAGTCGGTGTGTAGTCAGTGTGTAGTCAGTGTGTAGTTAGTGTGTAGTCGGTGTGTAGTCGGTGTGTAGTCGGTGTGTAGTCGGTGTGTAGTCGGTGTGTAGTCGGTGTGTAGTCAGTGTGTAGTCAGTGTGTAGTTAGTGTGTAGTCGGTGTGTAGTCGGTGTGTAGTCGGTGTGTAGTCGGTGTGTAGTTGGTGTGTAGTTGGTGTGTAGTCAGTGTGTAGTCAGTGTGTAGTCAGTGTGTAGTCAGTGTGTAGTCAGTGTGTAGTTAGTGTGTAGTCGGTGTGTAGTCAGTGTGTAGTCAGTGTGTAGTTAGTGTGTAGTCAGTGTGTAGTCAGTGTGTAGTCAGTGTGTAGTTAGTGTGTAGTTAGTGTGTAGTTAGTGTGTAGTTGGTGTGTAGTTGGTGTGTAGTCGGTGTGTAGTCGGTGTGTAGTCAGTGTGTAGTCAGTGTGTAGTCAGTGTGTAGTCGGTGTGTAGTCGGTGTGTAGTCGGTGTGTAGTCGGTGTGTAGTTGGTGTGTAGTTGGTGTGTAGTCAGTGTGTAGTCGGTGTGTAGTTAGTGTGTAGTTAGTGTGTAGTTAGTGTGTAGTGTAGTCAGTAGTGTTGTGTGTGTCAGAACAATGAGGCGCCTGCTGAGTGTTACAGGTGTTACAGCAGTGACACATCTGCTGCTGTCAGGCCTGCAGGTATCAGGCTGTTGTTCTCCTTCATCTCATAGTGGACAGAAATTATTTTTGGAGCGGCACAAATAATTTGTGTGGCATCAGATTTGATGCAGAACAGCTGATTGTTCTGTAAATAGTTTGAAATGTTTATTTAAAAACACCTTGGCTGCATTTTTAGGTAAACAGCTGCAAAAACTCAGTAACTTTTTTGAAGAAGTAACTATATAATTAATATCCCAACATTGGTCATTATTTACTGTATTTGCAGACAGAGTTACAGACTCTCTCCCAGACCACAGACTCATCATACAGTCAGAGCTTTATGAAAAATAAAGAAAGTTGTGTTTTCAAAATTGGAGTTGAAGTTATTTTTCCTTCCAATAGTGTTAACATGCTGCAGGTCATGAACAAGACTTTTTTACATTTTCATTGTCAGTGGGCTGAAGCAGTTAATTAAAAGTCGTCTAACAGAAATGTAAATGCTGTGATTTGATTATTTTAATAAACATGTAGCTTGGATGGATTCGATGCTGGCGTGACCACAGTGCACACGTCTGCTGTTGCTCACAGTGGTACTGCTCAGGGAGTTTGTGTGTTCGCTCAGACATGAAACATTAGAGGGAACATTGGTCATAACTGAAGTTTACGGCATTTGGATCGTTTTTAACCTCAGGTTCTCTTTTTTTGTGTCGCCTCCTTTCTGATCCTGTTACACTACACAGCTACTGAGGTCACACATCCTGGTTTTAAGTAGAAACATCAGAGTCCACACAACAGTTTCCTTTTTCACTACCAGGGCGTAATATTTCATGGATGGATGGTTACGCTCTGTCAGCTGTCAGCTGATGGTCATCAGTAAAGAGTCAGAGTAACGACCGACGTGCTAATAATTAAGTTCGCTGTAAAGACAAGTTCGTGATTATGAATCATGGAGAAAAATAACTTATCTTGGGTTTTACTTCTGTCATATCCAGGCTCTTATTTTGACACATTTTTCACCTAAATCCAAACGATAAACCGGCTGTGTTGTCATGTTGTGTCCAGATGGTCCTGAACAACCGACTATAACGGCTAGGAAAGCCGTGGAAGTCAATCAGCAAGTGGAGCTCACCTGCTCCGCTGCATCTGTTCCTCCTGCCAACTACATCTGGAAGTTAAACGGCACCGCAACTACAACCACAGCGGCGGTGTTCATTATTGCAAGTGCAACATACAAAGACGCTGGAACGTACACATGTGAGGCACACAACATCATCACCAGCAAGACCACCTCCACCAGCCACAACCTGTCTGTCCAAGGTGAGCGCCGTCATGCAGCCCAGACTGATCATTCAATGAATATACAGACTTCACTGCCTCAGCGCTGCACAGCCTGCAGGGACAGCCTGAAGTTTTGCGCTCCTCTTAAATTCTTACAGGCGTGAACGTTTATGTTTGTATATTTGTTTTTTCAACCAATGAGGAAGCACCAGGTCAGAGTTTACTGCCGGCACGTGACGTCCACGTCTGTTTGAAGCTCTGACATCATCTCAGAGCTTCAAAGAAACCCAACCAGTTCATGTCGTTTGCATATGGCATGACCCCACGTTTAGGTTTTAATGCTGGCAAAGTATGGCAAGTGCAACTCTTCAGGTCATTACAGACGCCTAAAAGCGTCGACCAAGTTCTTCTACGTAAGGCCAGCTGTATTTTAATCATCACTAATTATTGTTGTTAGATATAATTCAGGATTTACGTGTTCGAGCTTAATATGCTCAAACAAAATAAACAGGTTTTCCTTCATTTTCTAAAAGACGTGATCATTAAGGTACATAATGTGTGACTCACATTTTCAGGTTGTGAGAAAACAAAACTGCACCCTGAGCAAAGCTTGTAGGCAAAGTTGGGAACTACAGATGCACAATAAGCTAATGTTAGGCGATGTTAAGCTAATGCTAGCTTCAGCTGAGGGTGACACAGTCCGGCTTCGACTGGTCGAGGAGTTTTGTGCAGAAAAGGCTTCTTCCTGTCTTTGCCTTTCACAATAAGGGTCATATATATATATATGTATGTGTGTGTGTGTGTGTGTGTGTGTGTGTATGTATGTATGTGTGTATATATATGCTCTACGTCAAAGCGGTGTACAGCAGATTAAAAAATATTCCTAGTTGCATATTTTCTTAGCATATAAACGTCATAATCCACAAACAAAATACCAAAATAACATCGCGTCCCGTTACTATGAAAAAGAACTGAATCAGCTCCATTGTTTATTTGTGAGTAATCTAACGGAGTGACACGGACAGGCCAGTGTGACTAACGAGGTGACGCCACCCTGAACCAACCGAACATTATCAGACTGTTTTTAAACTCGTCCTGTTTTCTTCTTCTCTAGTCTCACTTTCAGTCTTGCCAGCTAGCAGCGGGGAGGTGTAGCGGTGCGCCGCTTGTTTACTGTTATGTTGGAATGAGGTCTGCGTTTCCGCCTTTATCTTCTGTCCCGTACATTAATCAGAGTTAGAGATCACAGTCACACTGAGTCATGCATACTTAAACACACAGTCACAGAGAATGTCCATACTAAACTACCAATGACTGTCTTTACAGGGGAGGGAACGCTGGACGGTCTCTCAGATGGAGCCATTGCTGGAATCGTCATCGCTGTCATCATTGCTGTGGCCCTCGTTGTCGTAGGCGTCTGGCATTACTGCCGACAGAAAGTCCCGTAAGTACTCCTGCTTCCTGATATCTAAAAGGGGCATGCAGGGGGGGGGCACGTCGGTCAG
Organism: Mchenga conophoros; assembly: GCF_057382185.1. Classification (NCBI taxonomy): domain Eukaryota; kingdom Metazoa; phylum Chordata; class Actinopteri; order Cichliformes; family Cichlidae; genus Mchenga; species Mchenga conophoros. Next base: position 1,144,874 of record NC_140546.1, read on the forward strand.
CCAATGGGATGAGGCGTAGGAGCGGCTGAGTCGGAGAGGCACCTTGCTTCGAGGCTGAACCAACCAAACCAACAAAACAGGTCTCACTGTGGCTGAAAATGATAGTAACGTTGGCCTCAAACTGTTTGAACCAGACTGTTTACTCGAGGGTAGTTTCCTGATTTTAACTGGCTGACGAGATATGACTGAGATACTGTTGTTCCTCAACAAACTGGGAAAAACACTTTGTGTGGAGCTGGAAACAGAAAGAAATATCTGTGAGATTCACCACCTGTGGACCCAAAGCAGCTGACAGCTTAAAGCAGTGAAAGAGTGTTTGTGTCGTTCATGGTGACAGTAGCTCATGAGATGTTCTGTTTGCACGGCTGTTGTTTCTTTAGAGCCACAGCAGCGCTCTAATGTGTTGTAACGTGGAGAAGCTGGGTGATCACACCGAGTCAGTCTCCAGAGACTCCAGATTCAGAGTCAGCTGCTTATTTTGATTTTTCCCATCAGAGTGCTTCAGATGTCCAAACAGCGTGAGGAACGTTACTCCCCCGCTCTGTGCTTTTCTCTGCTGTCTCCCACTCCATGACCTCCCAGGAAACTTCATTCCTCTCATGCCTCGGCGTATTGAAACATGTTCCCAGATGTACCCTACTCAGATATTAAAGAGCCGCCGCGCCCTTCGGCACCATTTCAAAAGTAACTGTCACCTTTGCACAAGCCGGCCGCAGCCGCTGTTTCTTAGACGACAGTTTGGGAGCAGCACCTCCACCGGTAAGATGGAGGTAAAGACTAGAAAGAACATTAAAGTTCTGCAGCACGGTCGTATCTTTAGGAACACTTTATGACAGACTATCATCGGGGAAACGCTTCCCTGTTGCAAACAATCAGGTCTGCAGACACAAATATGTTAAACGGTGCTACAGTTGAAGTCACGGCACGCTCTTCCAAAGCAGAGCGAGTGATGCAATCGCATCGCATTTTGACACACAGCAGGAAGCTGCGCTGCTGAAACAAAGAACAGTCTGATGAGTCACAGACGCAGCCTCCAGCATGCACACACTCACATTACTCACTGCAGCCAAACCAAGCAACGCAACACAGGAAGTTACCTATGGAAATGTGTGTGTGTGTGTGTGTGTGTGTGTGTGTGTGTGTGTGTGTGTGGGGGGGGGGGGGGGTACCTGAAGTTCCAAGGAAGTGAATGAATGAACAGGTATGAAGTGTGTCTGCAGGAATCTCACAAACACGAAAGCAGCAGAATTACCTGGTGGGGGACGTTGTTCTCGTCCACCTGCAGGCGGCTGGAAGCCCGTTTGTCTCTGCGGACGCGAGCACAGTCTTCTTAACAGACCGCTGTCATGTGACGGGACCTCTTGATGTCTCGGGTAAAGGACTGACCCCTCCGATGTGGTGACAGGAGGCCTTTGTTCTGTTATGACTTCCTGTGACGGTGGAGATGTGGATGGATGATTGTCATCCTGGAGCTGGTCACCTTTGTTAGCTCTGCCCTGGTGAAAGAGGCGGAGACGTAAATGAAATGTTAAATATTTAAAGAGGTGATTTCCTGGAAAGGAAAAGCAGTTTTCACAGCGTTTCGTTCTTTAGGAATAAATGTAACAGCAACAAGGTTTTCTCTGAAAGGAATCTGTATTATTATTTCCTCCTACTGATTGGTCAGTGGGAGTCTGTAGCAGGATCTGGGCATGCTCTGATGAGCTTTCTCTTCCATGCTGTGTGACACCCCGATGGACATGTTGACCTGGTTAAAGAGGGTTCATGGTAGAGCGTCTCTATAGGCTCCGGGGCCACCGAGCCGGGCAGGTGGGAGCCCGGAGCTGTAGGTGGGACTGTAGCGGTCGGTCAGTGGAAAACAAGAAAGACAGGAAGTAACCGTACGTTCAGACAAACACAGCTATCACACACAGGCATCTTAAACACACACACCCAGAGCGAGCGAGAGATGGAGCGAGGCAGTGACAGCAGATAAAGACTGGCGATGACAGACGAGTGTGCAAACTCACAAACATGCTGTTTGTGCGCTGCACAGTGTGAGTTTGTTGTACACGTAGTCTCACAGTAATGTTACACTAAGGTACGAGAGTGAAACACAGGTCCTCGAAACATCTCAGTTTTTCCTGCTCCAGGCTCTGGATGATGTCATGGAGAGCTGATATGCCAAATATGGTAATCTCATGAAAACAGCTCTGACTGTGAGCTCAGAAGCCCCGCCCCCACCCCACCTGCAGAACAAGATTGGTCTGAGCTGTGAATCCAGGAATAAACACGAGGAAATGAGCAGAACAGGTCGAGCATCAGTGATGTGTGCTTTTATTTGTCAGTTCTTGTCACAGTCTGGGGACTACATTACCCACAGTGCAACTTCTAGCACAGACTTTGCACAAAGATGGACATGTTTGCTGTGAAGTAAAACCATTTTTTGGGAAAGTCCAGTTTTGTAGTCTCAGTTTACAGAGTTAGGGTCAAGAGATGGAGCTGAGGGTGGAGCTGAGGGTGGAGCTGAGGCTAGCCCTGGGTGCAGCTCTGTCAGCCATGACTCAAAGCATGCATGATCAGGACTGGACGACGCAGAGGCTGAAGTCCTGCAGGTGCAGCGCTGACGTTCAGGGTGGCGAGAACACGAGGAACAGCTCAGCGTTCACTTCTGCTTCCAGGTCAGGTTAGAGTGGCACCACCCACACACACCACCCGTCATCCTGCCACTCTGCGGAGGGAGGCCGGTGGTGTTTTGGATGAAAACGTCCCACACTGAGGACAAATGTCAAACGACAGACCTCGTTGTGTCGGAGACCAGAAACCCGTCCATCTCTGCCCAGGGTGGCCTTGAGGTGCAGTCGCTGCAACGCTGAGGAAACATCGTGTTTCACATGAAACCCGGAGTTCCCCGTGTGAGAGCAGGCGTGGATAGACCTGACAGTGGGGAACACCGGGAGTGCTCTGACCGGTCGGCCCTGCAGGCTCAGGCAGTGAGCCGATGCTCCCGCAGAGCCTGACTGACTCCAAATCCAGCCTGTAATTAAGCATTTCTCTGTGGTTATTTTGCAGCGCCATGAATCGTCTCTCCAGATAAAAGCGCGACTTTCCCATAATTACAGGCGGCAGCTGAGATGCAGTTTGGTGACAAACCGGACGGCTTTAAAAGAAGGTTCAAATCAAACATTTAGACATCCTTTCATTGGCTGAGGAGTTGACGGCCACTCCAATCGGGGGCTTGATACAAAGCGAGTGATGGCTGCAGCGCGGTGGGAGGTAGCAGCTTTCAAACGCAGTGGTTTTAAAATTCCTCACCTCTGAATGAATCCCGGGAGCTGCTCGTGCCCAGCGGGGCGGGGCCTGTGCCGGGGGAATGGCAGGAATGTCGCTGTCATGTCTGCACACGTCTTCTGTGTGTTTGTGTCGCCGCTCGTCTCTCCCATCACCCTGCAGTTCAAAGGTTTCTGCACGCTGCCCACCTCCTTCCTGTTTCCCTGAGGTCGTCCATCAGCGCTGAGCTGCGTGTGTGCGGCTTGTTCTCCCAAGCGAGCGGTGCTGAGAGGCTGAAAGAGGAAGGAGGAACTCGTCTGTAGATCCCAGAGAGACGGAGCCTCGTCTCGTTCCTGCTGCAGGTGTTACTCACAGCTGAACACAGAAATCATCTTCTGTGTGAGCAACGCTGAACCTTTAAACAGGATTTCATTACATGTATGTTATTTAATAATCTCTTTTCTTTTGGGGAAAACGAGCATCGAGTAGTAAGTCCACTAACGTCGGTGCGTGACCTCTGACCTGTGAGCTCATCGCTGTCCCTGACTGTTTGAAACAGCCAGTTTTCAGCAGGCAGCGAGTTCTTTGAAGGCCGATGTTTGGGCTGCTCTTATCAGCAGACGCAGACGAATGTATCCGAGTTTCTGTGATAAGATTCAGCGATTGAACCAAAAAGTATTTTCTTTGATGTTTACTCCGAGAAATCTCGACTCCCTGAGTACTCCTGAGGTCGCATGACTGTTACTGATGTTTTCCAAGGACACCGTGGGAGTGGGGTGTGTGGGTCAGTGAGATCTGATAGCAGGATGGGCTCATACTGCAGCCGCTGTGTGTGAGTCACCCAGCGGTCTGTTTCTCTAGCGTTGGCCTGAGATGAACGAATCTTTATCGAGACTGAGTCAGAATCACAGCAGCCATTAAAGCGCGTCAGGCGTAATGACGGCTGCTGCTCTGCAGGTAGAGAAGCAGGCGAGCCATCGACGCCGTGATGCGAGTGTTGAGGAGGCACGAACGCCGGGGTTGTAACATTAGCAGCCGTGCGCTCTCTGACCTTTCACCTTTCTAACCTCTAAACAGAAACTGTGCTAGCAGCTGGTGGAGACTGCAGCTGGGTCGTGTTACACGTTATCGTGTTTGAACATCTCACGCTGAACGTTTTCAGCTGACAGCACGGTTTGTTTGAAGGTCACGGCTCCTCGCCGTCAGCGCGCTGCTGCAGAGACACGCCGTCAGTGCTAATCACTGTTTTCTGTTTCTTTGTGTTTTTCAGTGCGACCTCGCCGTACTAAAGAAGACGTCCTGATTGCTGCCGGTAAGTCTGATCTGTGGGTGACGTAATGCACACTCAGCTGTGTGTTTGAGAGCAGCTGCTGTGGACACAAGAAGAGACACTGACACATTTTTGCAGTGTGACATCAGCAGGAGCGTCCAGGTGACGGTCTGAGCGGGAGCTCCTGCTGATGTGTGTGTGTGTGTGTGTGTGTGTGTGTGTGTGTGTGTGTGTGAGCGTGTGTGTGTGTGTGAGCGTGTGTGTGTGTGTGAGCGTGTGTGTGTGTGTGTGTGTGTGTGTGTGTGTGTGTGTGTGTGTGTGTCGTGGGGATTCGTTTCTCACACCTGAACAGAGGAAAATTGGACAGATCCCCAATTTTAGGACCAGTCAAACATTTCTAGGCGGATAAACCGTCATGATGTCATGCTGCTGAGCACGCTTTGACTGCAGCACGCTACGTTACCAGCTGATGCTGACTAAGGCAGCGTAGCTGCTAATCAGTGCTGAGAACCAGCCTGATAACATCCTCAGTGCTGACACGGCCATCCTTTATGTACAGTCTGTAGCCTGACGCTGTGTTCTATTGGCTGCTCGCTGCTGATGCAGCAGCTCCCAAGGCCGTCCCCACGGCTCGAGCTAACACAGCCCCGTGTGTGTGTGTCTGTGTGTGTGTGTGTGTGTGTGTGTGTGTGGATGATGCACCCGTGGTGTTGATGACATTTATTCCTCCTGAAGGAAATGTGTGAGATGATTGGTCTGCTCACCAAAATAAAAGCATTCACAGGAAACAGTTAAAATCACAAGTTTAATCAAAAAGCAGAACAAATAATAAAACAGAGAAATGGAGAGCAGCACCGCTGAGCTCAGCTGTGATTGGAGGCTGACCGCTGTTCAAAACAGGAAATGAAGATGTATTATTATTATTATTATTATTATTATTATTATTATTGCACGATGAGTGAATCCCCACAGTCACATGACCCTCTGTGTGGAGGATGTCGGTGAACTCCATTTTAACAGGAAGTGACCTGTTGTATTTGTGTCTGCTAGTTCAGCTCCTCGTGCTAACAGGCTTCCATGTTTGTCTTTGAATTTGAAGGCTGGAGATCAGAATTCCTGCTAACGCCATCTTCTCTTTCTCTGCGCAGGCCTACAGTTCCCATAGTTGTATTTCCCATGATTCACCTGTGCAGCCCGGAGGAACAGCCAGACGGATCCAGCTGGTTTCCTGCGAAGCCTCGTCCCTCTGTCCCTCTGTCTGCCGTCTGTCTCAGCGGAGACACCATTTAACCCAAACCATGGATTTAATCAGGGCTCAAGTTGCTTTTTATTTCACTTCTCTTATATTTTTGGAGCTTTTTATTTTTACCTCCATGTTCCTGTATCACTGGATCCTCCTCTCTTCTTCTTCTTCTTCTTCTTCTCTCGCTGTTAACAAACTTTATTCTTTGTCTCACCGCCGCCTCCTCTGCAAAACTCACAACACCGAAAAACTGAGACTGAGACGCTTCCTGAGCTGAAGCTGACGCACTGACAGCTACAATGAGTGACTCTCTTTATCCTGCTGAAACCTGAGGAACGAACACACACACACACACACACACACACACACACACACACACACACACACAGCTGTGATGCCTGGCTGATCACAAACACAAAGGAGGCCACACATGTAGAAATTTCAGGTTTCCAGGGTTAAAATAATGCTGCGGTTTGGTTTATCTCTTGGTCTGTACCGGGTGGGCAGGGCCTGTGTGATGGGGGACATTTCAAATGCAGCAGAGCATTTTAAAGTAAAGGTTTAGAGGCTTCCCTGGAAGCTTCGTGGGATCCCACATACCTCAGTTTATCCTGGCAGTGTTTATTTTTAGCATTTATAACGTTCCTGTTCCAGCCATCATCCACCGCGGGCATTCAGATAAAACATGGAACGATGTTTACTCAGGCTGCTCCATTTTGAAATCGCCAACAGTCCGGTCAGACGGTCCCCATCAAAGGTGTGCACACGATCCACGAGTGAAAGCGTCTGCGCTCAGTCCTGCATCGCGCAGGCTGCGATCGGCGCTTCTCCTGATAAACAGCATCGCACAGCCTGGTGTTTCTAATATTTTGTCCGTCCCACTCACATGAGAGAAAGAGCAGCTGGTGTAAAGCAGGAGCTCAGCCCGATCTGAGCGCGCTCACTTTTACTCTGATTACCTGCAGTAACTGGAAGCTCAGTCTGTGATTAATGAGGGGTGCTGTCAGCCCACCAATCAGAGAGCAGGTCTCAACCTCCCTGAAAGCACTAACAGGGAAACACATGAATGCTGTAACACACACACACACACACACACACGGGTACAGTGCAGGGGTCCCTCCATAACCCCGGCTGCCTCCCTCCTGCAGCTTTACCTTCAGGCTGTCGCAGTGCTGCGTTAAAGTGCTGCTGCAGTGTTTAGTGGAAGTGCGCGCACACAAACAAAGGGAGGAAACTTTGAGTAGGGCAAGATTCAACACGCAGGGAAGAGGTGACGGGAAAACGGGGCTTAAAGAGTTGGGGGGGGGGGTGTTTGTGGGCGGGGACATTCTTTGACTTTTGGAGGGAAGGTTTGGTGAGGTTCGAGGAGGTGCTGACATTCTTAACCACGATTGGACAGAAGCTGTTTTAAATGATTCACAGCTGTGCGCACACTCACGCCGCGCCCTGTTTTATTTGAAGTTCAGCTTCCAGGCAGCCGTTTGAGTATTCTGAGTCCTGCGCTCTGAGCTGATCCACCAGTTTGGTTTGTCTGGTGTGTGAGTGCGTGCACTGATCTCCAGTAAGAAGAGTATTTATTTAGTTTACTTTATTAAAAAAGGAAAAACTTGGTAACTGGAGCTGAAGATCATAGCAGGTCTGCAGATCACACAATCAGAAGCTTTTTGGTAGTTTAAGTTTGTGTGTTTTCACAAAGCCGCCGTGACCTCGTCCTCTGATTCTGGGCTCATCGTGAATCCTCGGCACCATTTGAGCTTTTTCAGAGACAGACGTGACCTCGTTCAGACCGCAGGGTTATCAGCTGATATCAATCCGCATAGCAAGCCATGTGATTGGATAACGGAATAAAAATGAATGCAGGGGTCCGGTCCTAGCAGCCACGCCCCCAATCATGGGAATGGTGACATGTAATCATCCAAAGATTATGTGTCAGTGTTGGAAACATCATTATTATCAAGTTTTAATGGGAGTCTGTGGGGCTGACTCTCTGCTGGACCCCTGCTGGCTGTTAGAGGAACTGCTGTGTCGGTTTTTATCTGGATCTCTGTAGCTGAGTTTCTGAAAGCCATAAACATCTCTCACCGTCTCCGGTTTGGGAAAACACACAAACAGAATGTATTAAAACCAAGATGTGAGTCCTCTGTTGTCTGAAACACGAGACGCGTGTCTTTGAATACAACACGAGCAGCTGTGGAAACTGGCCTCGCTGTAAATACATGATGATGTTCTACACTGTAAACTGTTTGTGTGACATGTTTCTTTTAATTTTATATATATATATATATATATGTGTGTGTGTGGGGGGTTTATGATTCTGTTTTTAATGTTTACAAAAACTCTCTGTATGAAATAACATTTGTATAAATACTAAAATACTAAATGAGAAAATAAATGAAAATCATGTTTTTGAAAAGCCATAAAAATTGTCAAAATATTTTCCTAACTTCTTCCCGTTTCTTGTGTTTCCTTTTACTATGAGGCTTTTTTTGAACAACCAATCAAAGTCTGTATGTGTTCAAACTGTCCAATCACAGCATGTGTGCCTGCATGCCTGTGATGACTCAGGTGAAGAACACCTGAGGGCTTGGGGGACCGTGTCTCTCACCGGCACGCCCGAGTGAAATCAATCTGCCGCAGCGCGTCATTGTTCTGCAGGTTTAAAGCTGACCTTCTGTTGTGTTGGAGCACGATCACATGAAACACGGCTACAGTTTCAGATAACGAGGTCAGCAATCCCCGTGAGCAGGCTGCTCTAAACCCTGCTTATCACAGCTTTTCCTACTTTTGCCTCTTTGTGATATAACACAGAGGGGGTGGTCCCTGCTCTTTCAATGTGAGGTTAAATGAAGGAACCCTGTGAGAGACAAATGACTCTTCCTGCAGATGGTTTGTCTCTCCCTTGTTGCACAATCTGACTTGCAAAACACAGACCTGCAACAAACTGGTTGGGACTCTGCATTCCTGTTGGTCAGGTTCGCGATAATCATATCAAATTCTTATAGTCACAAGTCACAGTTTTCCAACATCCGGCTCCAGAACCCACATTGCTATTTAAACTGGCCTGCTTTAATGGTGCCACTGAAGTGGACTGTTTCCAGTCGCTCTCTGTAATCCCTCTCTGGCTGTGCGTCCGAACAGAAATCAAATTATTGATCAGATCATTGCATTCATACTCCAAAAATGATCCTGCTGCCAGCAGAGGCCACGCCACCGCTGGATCAGACCCTGGAGAACAACCTCAGACACAAACTGGATGGATGGATGGATGGATGATGCATAGATGGATGGATGGATGGATAGATGTGGAAGTGAGTTACACACACACACAAACAAACACACAGAAACAAACACACACACACACACACACACACACACACACACACACAGAAACACACACACAGAAACAAACACACACACACACACTTAAACAAACACACAGAAACAAACACACACACACACACACACACACACACACACACACACAGAAACACACACACAGAAACAAACACACAAACACACACACACACACACACACACACACACAGAAACACACACACAGAAACAAACACACAAACACACGCACACACACACACACACACACAGAAACATACACAGACATACACATACACACAAACAAACACACAGAAACAAACACACACACACACACACACACACACACAGAAACACACACACACACAGAAACACACACACAGAAACAAACACACAAACACACGCACACACACACACACACACACAGAAACATACACAGACATACACATACACACAAACAAACACACAGAAACAAACACACACACACACACACACACACACACAGAAACACACACACACACAGAAACAAACACACACACACACACACACTTAAACAAACACACAGAAACAAACACACACACACACACACACACACACACACAGAAACACACACACAGAAACAAACACACAAACACACACACACACACACACACACACACACACACACAGAAACACACACACAGAAACAAACACACAAACACACACACACACACACACACACACACAGAAACATACACAGACATACACATACACACAAACACAGACACAGAAACAAACACACAAACACAAACTAACACACACACACACACACACACACACACACAGAAACACACACACAGAAACAAACACACAAACACACACACACACACACACACACACACACACACACACACAGAAACACACACACAGAAACAAACACACAAACACACACACACACACAGAAACATACACAGACATACACATACACACAAACACAGACACAGAAACAAACACACAAACACAAACTAACACACACACACACACAGAAACACACACAGACATACACATACACACAGAAACACACACACAGAAACAAACACACAAACACAAACTAACACACACACACACACACACACACAGAAACACACACAGACATACACACACACACAGAAACACACACACAGAAACAAACACACAAACACACACACACACACACACACACACACACACACACAGAAACACACACACAGAAACAAACACACAAACACACACACACACACACACAGAAACACACACAGACATACACACACAGACCGCCTGTGCTTGTTGCATGTTGACATGTTGCGTGTCAAAGTGAAACCAACATTTCACACATGCAAACTTTGAAGTCAGGAAAACCAAAACCTGCAGAACCAAACTGGAGTCTGAGCTCGAGTAACACAGATCTAACACGCCGCAGCCTCTCCGAGAGCCTCGCGTGACCCTGAACGGCTGAGAGATCAATACTTACATCACTGCATCGGGCAAATGGATCTCGTCTCCATCAGCCTGAGCTTCTGAAAGCTGCTCCACACCTTTTCTTATCTCGATAAGGTTTCTAAAGAGGCGGTGTCCTCTCAAGCCTGGGTCACTGGAGAGGGCAGGAGAGGAGTGGCATCCAGCCTAAAACCGCTGCCAAGAAAGCACGCGTCTCATAAATGAATAAAGGCATACTTTAAATGCTGCTTACCTGTGCAGCACCTCAGAGTGGAACGCTACACTGCAAACACAAACTGAGGTAAAATGTGAAAACATGGTCCTACAAAACATGTTCACATCTGACAAACTAACATTTGAAACACAAATAAAGTGTGACGGGATAATTACGAGTAATGCGTGTGTGCAGGAGGCAAGGTGAAGGAGAGCGAGGCCGGGAGCGCCGGAGGTGGTGTGGAAGAGAAATGGAGTGGTGGTAAGGCAAAGCAGGACAACTGGGAGTAGGATTATTAATTTCAGAAATGTAATCACTGAATACTGTAAATACAGCACAGTGAAGTGTTCGTGTCAACATTTAAAGTGAGTAGCATTCAGCCAATCAGGTTTAGGAGCAGGTGACCGGTGCAGGTAGGCCTTTTGGCGTTCACGGTGGAAAGCTGCAGGTCCTGTAAAGAAAACTGCAGAAAAAGAAGAAACTTGTTCTCGCTCGACGGCGCACACTTTGTGTTTGTGTGCGCTGGAGCAGTACGGCTGACAGGACCTGACACGCCTGCAGTATTTACTCAGGAATGTGTAACAGTAATACATGCAGGGCGGGAGTGTGGGAGGAGCCTGAGGAGAAGGCGCTCCCCCACCAGGAATTCGAGCACGAGGTCACTGTGTTACCAGCAAAGACAAAGAGTTATTCATCACGCAGCGCTGCAGAGCACACAGAGCTAGCTGTCCTCATGATGTCACAGTGTTGCCCTCACCCCCACCGGCCACAGCAGGTGGGCGCCCCTCCCTGAGCCTGCTCCTGCCAGAGGTTCCTTCCTGTTACAAGGGGTCTCTTCCTCCTCGCTGTTGCCAAGTGTTTAGGACCGTCGGATTGTTGAGTTTCTCTCTGTAGGCGACTGTTGATTTGGTGTTGAACAGAGATGTTTCAAGGCTTTCTTATCATTTCTAAAGAAGTCTGGATCAATAGTTCGTCTTTGGACCTTTTCCTCATGTTTGTGAAGTGACTTCAGTCTGCTCTGTGTTTCAGTCAAACATAAAAAGGCTCAAAGATAAGCTGTGTTGTGTCTACAGATAAAAGATAAGTTATCGAAGAGCAAATTTAACATTTTATCTTTAGACTCTGTCAGTCACGGATGGGCCTCCGCAGAGACCCAGAGCATCCGTGGAGCAGTGTGGGATCACGCTGACAGAGAACAGGAGGCAGAAACATCCAAAGAGCTTTGGGTGTCCTTCAGGAAGCCTGGAGAACTGTTCCTGAGGATCCTCACAGAGCTGACAGAGAGCTGCTCAGAGGATGAAGATGTTCCAGCCTTTGTTGTGGCCCTCTCCTCCCTGCCTTGCTTTCAGACTCTTCTTCTTTGGTGTTTATTGGCAGCTGACAGTCAACAAACTGGTGCGTTACCTTCAGCAGCTGGTATGGAGTGTGGACCAGAAAGTCACTTAAGATTAGATCCTATCATACAGACGTGTGTGTCTAAGATAATTAGATGTGCCTGATAAGTTTCACTTCTTCAGTAAATCAGTTGTCTTCTTGTAATCATCAGAGCCATCGTGTTCACTCTGTATTGTTGAGTTTCTGTCCCGGCTACTTTCTGAATGGCTGCACTGGAAACGTACTTACAATGAACTGGAATCTGAACAAATGACTGATTTTAATGGTGTGGTGTCTTCAGCCCGGTGGACGGCTGATAACATCACAGCCGTTCCTCTGTCTGTGCTGAAAGCCCGTCACTTATCCTCAGTGTTGGTCAAGTTACTTGAAAAAAGTAATCAGTAACAAATTACTGATTACTTCCCCAGAAAAGTAATCCCGTTACTTTTCTGATTACTTATTTTCAAAAGTAATTAGTTACTCAGTTACTTTTTAAAAACACGATTTACAACCTGAATAGGTGATAGAGCGATAGATCTTTCAGCCCAATTCTACTTTTTCTGCATAATCATCATACAAAATGTAATCAAATGGAAAAGTCTCTTTTTAAAACTTGTTTTATTAGTTTTAATCTTTTAACTTTATGCATCAAGCAAAGATTTAATTATCTGCAACTTTCTCTGACTGGAAGAAATTTGTTTAACATTTAAACCTATTTTCTGCACATTCCAGCACATAAAATAAAATATTTTGTGTGTTTACACTCAGTCTTTCAAATAGATCAGAATCAGAATACTTTATTGATCCCTGGGGGAAATTATTTTTTAGATGCAAGTAAAACACAGCAGAAAATAAATAAAGTGAAAGACTCAGCGGTCCTGTTGCTCTATTTTCACCTGTAAAGCAGGAGTGGGGCAGGCGGAGGGTTACCCTGGTGCAGGTGTGCCGCGGTCAGTGGAAGAATCCGCGAGTTTCTCTGTGAGTTTCCCATTACGTCGTAGCTACTCGGTGCTTGTTGGAAGTTTAGGGGTTTTTTTCGCTGTAAAAAGAAGTTTTCTTCCCACGCACAGCGGACACTAATGTTTTTGTCACTCTTTATGGAATCAAACGCAAAGTAAGGTCAGTACTTCCACGCTTTAAACGCTGCACGCTCATACTCTCTCTGCACTCGATATATGATCCATTGTTGATCTGCACACAGCTGTTGTCACGAACGTCGCACGCAGTAACGCAGCGTTCCTACGGGAAAGTAACGGTAATCTAATTACTGTTTTTGCAATAGTAATCCCTTACTTTACTCGTTACTTGAAATAAGTAATCGGATTACAGTAACTAACGTGTTACTGCCCATCTCTGCTTATCCTGTTCCCTACGTTGATATTAAACACAATCACAGCTGCTCCCGCTCTGTTAGATATACTCTTAGATGCTGTATCAATCTGCACATGACAGCAATATTGATGAATATGTTTCTGTGCTGTTTGCCAGTTTAAAGTAAACTCCTCATTTCTCCTTTCCAACAGTGAGTCTACTGCAGCTTCTGGAAGTATCCACGGCTGTATTTCTGGTAATGACCGTTTGACTTATTGACCTGATCTATTCACAGTCCAAATAAAATGGCTCACGTCTTTTTCTTCTTTCTCCAGCCCAGCTGTTTCCCGATGATCCGCCCAGTAACTCAGTGTTAACTGTTCTCTTCTTTCTCCTGGTTCTACCTGTCTGAGTTCACCTGTACAGAGTCTCAATGCTCCGTACTGGACACGATCTAACCCGAGCCACACATGCACACACTGACCTGTATATAAGCCTCAGGCCTGTTCTGTCACGTCCACTCAAACTTCTCATGATGTTTAACACTTTCTTGCATTTGTCTGAACGTGTCATCAAACCAAACCTCAGGAAATGTTATTTCACTTCTTCTACTTTAGTTTAACGTCCTTACTTGATGTCTTTCCTTGTAAAAACATTGTTCGTACCCACTCGCGTGACCGTCCTTCAGCTTTAAAACCACTTCCTGTACCTTTCTAGTAATAAACTCCTTCCTCTCTTCCACACATGTCGCCATCATCTGCAAAAAGGGAAATCCCATTCCTCTGTCTACAACACATCATTTATCATCAGTGAAAATGATAAAATAATAAGTGACTCGCTCTGCTCCACTGTGGTGTTACATTTCCTACTATACACGTCTTTGAATACTTGTTTCCTGTCCTTACTTTATCCATCTGTGCAGTCGCCCTGATACCATCTTTAATTAGTAAACCTTGTCTCCACATCTTATCATACATGCTTTCTCAACATCATAAAACACTGCTATAATTCTTTCTTTCTTTGCTTTGGCTTTTCAAAACTCCAGTTCCAAGCTCGTGTGTTTCTACTTCTCCTAAAACCACTTTGTGATTCATGCCCCTTTGTCCTATACAGTATGTCAGCCTTGCATGCATCTTTTTCTCCATTCAAGCAGTTTGTTCTGTAGTGTTTTGCTGTTGTGTCATCTCTGCCTGGCTCGTGTGTCGGTACCACCCTCTTTTTAACGGGACCAAAAGTAGTTGGACAGTTCAAGTGTGGGCAATTCCTTCTTTATGCCAAAATACATAAGTAAATAAATAAAAGGTCTGAGTTGATTTGACAGATTGTGCTGTGAACAGAGTACATGTGGTCAAAGCAGCTCTCTATACAAGACATCCTTAAACACCATCTGAGAAACGTCTACAATCGCAGGAGTGGCAAAATCTACAGGCTGGTGCATCGTGAGGATGAAAGAAAGCACCGGTGAACAACACACCTGGACAACCACCAGCCTGTCTGTGTGGCTTTTCTGAAGGCCCTGGAGAGGAGGGTGGAGCAGCTGGGACTTCAATCAGCAGCACCTGATCCACCGGAGTCACCCAGCCCTCAGAGCTCGGGGACGATGTGGTCCTCCTCTCCGACGGGCTGTTGGCTGTTTCAATCCTCCAATCCTGCAAGAGACGTTAAAAAGACATAAATTAATGAGATTTGTTATTAGCCCCACTATCGCCCCCGTGTGGCACAGCGGGTCATTGCTGTCTGAATAAGTTCTCGTGTGTGTGTGTGCAGCAGGTTTTACTGTCCCTGTGTGATTACAGGCTGGAGTAATAACAGGCTTGCTTGGAGGAAGAACAGAAGCTGAAGCTTGGAGCTTGTTTCCTTCTCTCTCAGTGTGGGAGTCAGTCTGAATCAGACCGCTAATGATTTCATTTACAGGGCCGGACTTTTCCCCACAGCAGTCTGAGGTTTGATCATCTACAAGTCAGAATATATTCATGCTTCTGTTACACCACCCAGTTTTCCAGCTGAGCAGCAGAGACTGTTTTAATGCGCAGAGCGATGAGAGTGTTATCGACCGCATGAAGAACTTCCTGAGGACGGAGATGTACCTTTGCAAGAAGATGTAAACAACGAAAGTGAACTTCTGCACAGCTGGACTCGCTTACTGCTGGAAACTTTATGAGCTTACACTGAAACCTAATACAGTTCAGTAAGATGATGTCATTATAAATGTGTTACATCCACCTGTCAGTCAAACAGGCCACGCCCCTACTGACGGTAGAAACTATCCATGAAGAACAAAAGCAGGCTGTAAACACGTCTGCTCTTCTGCAAAGCTCGACTGACTCGTGGGCGGAGCTGTAGGTGCAGAGAACAGGAAGTGCAGTCGTTAGAGGTCACACTGCTGCGTCACCATGACTGGAACTGCTCTTCCAGCATGTTTGAGTGAGTGTTCCAGCCCATACGCTTCATATTTAATGGATGGAGTGATGAGAGTGATATTGATCCTCTGGTCTAATGTTCAGGAAGTGAGGACCGAGATCAGCTCAGGACACTTTGAACTGGTCCTTTAAGTGGTCTGGAGTAATTACTGGATCATTTCATCCTCAGTTGGATGAAACTCAAAGAGAAATTTGTACAAATCAAACCAGAAACTCCCACAAACTGTCTGAAAAGGAAACAGTCCCTGTGAGCAGGGAGGACATGGACCACAGGAGCTCAGCCCTGCTTCAGGCTGACAGTCAGAGCGCCACGGTTACCGGGGAAACACTGTCACAGAACCAGCTTTCTGATTGGCTGTCCTAAATACAACGTTTGAGTGGCAGGTGGGCAGAGCTTTATTTATACAGCGCCAAATCACAACAGTCACCTCGAGGCACTTTAAGGTCGACCCTACAATATTCCAACAATCATATGACCCCCTATGAGCGACAGTGGGGAGGAAAAACTCCCTTTAACAGGAAGAAACCTCAGGCAGAACTAGGCTCAGGGAGGGGCGGCAGAAGCTTTGAGCATGAGATGGCCTCATGAGCCATCTCTCTATGACATCATCCAGAGCCAAGAGTAGAAAAAAGGGTGTGAAACTGAGTGCTGGGCCCACAGCGACCAGTGGACACACACATCCATACGTTATAACTGCAGAGTCGTTACCCTACAATACGAAGCGCCCTGTGTGTTGTTGTGGTTTAAACTGAATCACTGAAATGAGCATCCACAGTGTGACAGTACATGTTTAGGTCCCGGGTTAGACAAGTTCAAACTAAACCTGCCCCAACAAGCCTGACATTCAAATACAAAACGTAGAAATGAAATGTTGTGGGAATGTATTAATCCGCAGGGCATACAAATCCCAGCTGGCACAGTCTGAGCGATTTGTCCCGACACGGCCACCTGAGTCATGTTCAGTCAAACAGCAGCAGGGGCCGTCTAATTGCTGGAAACGTTTGAGTCCAGCGTCAGTGTTTGTGTTTGGATGGATTTCATGCTCACACAGAAGAAGCCTGTTCTTTTATTGGAAGTTCTCCAGATGAAGGTGTATGTACAGCATATGTAAGTTGAATAAGGAAGCTCTATGGTTTCAGGTGCGTCCGCCCTCAGGTGTCTAAGCCTGGGATCACTTCCACTCTCTGCATCTTTCAGCCTCCGGCAGGCTCTACGTTGTGTCGGCCATCAGCGGCCTCGTCGCAGCCTCCATCTCTACCCCTTGCTAACCACACCTTCCCCAGTATCTCACTCTAATGGTGCTCATGCGTGCTTTGCTTGTGCCATGCATTACTGGTTACGTGCACGTGCTTCCTGTAGAACTCCTGCATCAGTAAGAGAGCTTTTCCTTTCTTTGAGCTCAATGCCTGTCATTGCCGGGTTCTGCTCCGCTGAGGCGGGCCATCGGAGTCTAACCTCTATCTAAATTCTGTGTATCAATAAATCATTTCTCTCCATAACAACCTACAGATGTGGAGGAAGCACCGGCCTACACGTGATGAAGCTCTACCGCAGACAGGTGATTGTCCAGGTGAGTAAAACCAATCTGAAGACCTTCAACTGCTGGATACGCTAATTATTAGAACATGTAAACACAAGAGTCATTTAACTTGACAGAAAATACTGTGCAAAAGTCTTGAGCCACCCCTAATTTTTAAATCCTGCTTTGACGATCTTTCTGAAAGTCACTGGCTGTGAAGGCGGCTGCTGTTGGATTTCCTTCTGAGAGCAGATAGCTGTTTAAAGGTACCCTCAATAATTAGTTGAGTTTATAGAAAAAAGATATTGTACTCATGAATAAACATCCTATAATTAAAGTTATCGTTTACTAAAAATGCTGAGGAGCGGGTCTGCCGTTTGAGGAGCCGCCATGTTTCCCTGTTGTATTTGACTGCAGCAGCCGGGAGGGGCGTCTCCCACCAAAGGTGGAGGTGAAGAGAATCCGTAGGCTTTGGATGCTGCGCAGGGACATTTACATCCATGTCTGCAGCTTCAGACTTGAGATATGAACTCATGCTTATGATTTATCATCTGAGAACGTGTCCCCTCATCAAAGAAATGAAAACGTGAAAGTTACCACATCATCATCTGCACCTAATAAAACGTCACCAAGCCTCATCTCCTGAACTGAGGTCAGAATTATTCTTCGAAGCAGCAGATTAATATGAGCCTGAGCTCAGGTTATTGCTGCTGGCCTCCACAGCAGTCCCAGTTTCTCCTCTGGGGAAACAAACTGGTCTCTCTGAGCAAACATGTGCCATCCCAGCGCCGCAGCATCGCTGAGCGGCTGCAGCAGACGGAGCGAGGCCCAGTGCCTTTAATGTGCACTCCATCTTTAGCTTCACAGCTGCGTGCACACCACATTCATCGTGACCTTTCACCTGCTCTTGTCATGACTCCCACCAGCTTCTCCTGAAAAAGGCGAACTTACCGAATCATTACACCACATTTATTTCTGGAAGCAGTGTTGCATCATGTGACGTCTGCATTTGCATATTTGAGGAAATGATGCGTGTGATTAATCACCGACTGACAGCCTGAGGGGGCGTGTCACTGATTTATTGCCTTTTACAGTCATTGTCACATCCTTTGAATCTGACAGTGTCGCAATCTAAAGCCAGCATGTGTGTCATGTTCAGTAAACTGCACCAATTTAACGTGAAATGCAGAGTCGGACCTTTGATCTGTTTCTTCATAATTCTGCAGAAAACCTTCAAAGCTCGTGTCATCAAAGGTCTCCTGCTCACCACGCTTTCATCTTCCTGGGTTCCTTCTGGTTCCTTCTAGTACAGTGCTGTGCAAAAGTCTTCATCTGCCCCTCATTTCTTTCTGTTTTGCAGTAAAGTATGAAATACGTGCAGAGATTTATTCAGACATTCATGTGTATTTAGTTAAAAACAGAGTTTGAATATTTTAATCTGGAGCTCAGTGTGAGCTCTGTGAGGATCCTCGGGAACAGTTCTCCGGGCTTCCTGAAGGACGCCGGCGTGTTCGCTGTCAGGATGAAGCTTCAGTGATGCTGAGGCTCTGATAGTTCCCCCGTGTGTTTCTGTCCAGGCGTGCTTCCCTGCGCTGGCGGCGTGTTTGGATCGTTGCCGTGCTGAAACATGAAGCTGCTGTCAGTCAGATGTTTGTGATGGTTTTGGTGCTGGATTCAAATCTGATAGCAAATTTTCATTTTGTCAGTTTTGACAATATCTCAGATCTGCAGCTCCGAACGTCGACAGACGTCTGCGCATCGCGTTTGTGATCAGATGATCACACATGAAGAGGAGCTGTGGTCACGGCTGTGTGAAGAGCCGATATGAGAGGATTCAGCTGAACTGGAACTAAGCCACACCCTGCGTGGGTCACATGACACGTGGTGCAGAAGTACATATACTCTTCAGTGAAGTAGAAGTACACGTGTGTGATAAAAAAGTACCAACTGTGACCGCACCACAGCGCAGCGGGCTGACCTTTGACCTGCAGGCAGCTGTGTTTGGATTCTTTCACTGTTTGCAGGAGTTTCAGTAGATCATCATCTTCATCGTGAAGAGGAAACCTGCGACGCTCTAAGAGACAGATATCAAACCTGTGCTTTGGTGTGTTTGACCTCTCAGGACAGAAATGTGTTCAGATATTTATGTGTCTGAGACCGTTTCTATTAAAGCGCCACCGAGAACGCTGAATCTGCAGGCGGAGATGTTTTCTGTTCTTAGCTTTATTCACAGATGCAGTGAAGAAGTGTCAGGAGCAGAGAGACGTGCGGTAAAGACGGCGGACTCGAGCCCGGGCCGGCCGCTCTCAGCCGTACAGCCCGAGCTCGAGCCTTATTATTAATAATTATATTTGTATTATTGTTGCCATATCAGCCTCCAGGAGCCCAAAATAAAAAATGACAGATGATGAATAAAGATGACATCATGCTTGTCTGGTGGTTTTCACTGCAGAGGACGCAGCGAAACATTTTATTATTGCTGTCAAACACAAACGTCTGTGACTCACGTCCTCCACGCCGTAACTTGTCATGTTGCTATTAAAGAAACCAGTGACTGTAAGTGAACGAGCCGTGGGCGTCGACCAGCAGGAGGAGGCACTCACAGGAGCAGCCTGCTGATGTCACTTCCTGCTCTTTGGAAAATTTGTTTGTGCAACATTTTCTGCTGAAACCTGCGAGTCAGCATCGTGCATCCTGTTCCCAGCAGCGCCATCTGATTCCCTCACACAGGTACACAAACCCACAGGAGAGGAGGAGGAGGAGGAAGGCGTGAACATGGCCGAGCGCCTCCTCGGGTTAACGGCTTCTCTCCTCACTGAAAAACGCAACTGTCCCAGCCCGGCTCGCTGTCACGACACCACGCTACAGCGGGCCGCCATCAAAAAGCTCCAGTCACAGCTGATCACATGGTCACATGGTTTTATTTATGACCCTGTTCCCACGGCTGTGATCACTCCATCATGTTTCTCACTAACATCAGCCTGGTGGAGGGAAGTTCAGGTACATTTTCATCCATAGCTGTCAAGTTAACATGCATCTGCCATTTCATTAGGTACACCTGGTAGCTTACGCAGGCTTTAAAACTCCCCAACATGTTAGCAGCTGCTACGCTGGAAGTCCTCATTCTCACTGATTCAGGTGAGTTTGATGACAGTGCTCACAGGCAGCGTGATGGAGAAGATGAAGAAAAGTGCTGTAAACAGTTTACTGTCTTTGTGGATTTTAGAAATAAACTTGATCTTAAGTCAGTTTAGTGTCAGTGAGTTTCCACAGTCAGTCTGACTTTGGTTTCTCTTTGTTTCAGTCTTTATTATTGTTGTGTGGACGGCTTGTGTCAGACGGAGAGTCAGTGCATGTATTACAAGAAAAAGACCTTTCAGTAAGCACGTCCATCAGACTTCTGCAGCGTCCTCTAAAGCTGGACTCTTTCCTCCTGCCGAGGCCACTCGGGGTTAAATAAAGACCCGTTTGCATCACACAGCTAAAGAGCAGAAGTTTCAGTTCTTTTAATGAACTTCATCATCTGAATTATCTTTTGAGGAAAACCTCATAACCTCCAGAGATAACCCAGTCATGACGTCTACTCTGAAGCACCACCAGCTGAACTGCCTTTCATTCAGAGTTTCCTACACTGTTTGTGCATCACACCTTATTTTTGAATGAAGAATCATTATCATTGATAGGAACAGGTCAGGATCACTTTAAATCCATCCTAACGATTATTTTTAAAGGACACAGAGCTGCGTTTGCTGCTTTTCACTCATGGGTGCAGCGCTATATTAATGGGGAGGAGGATTTGTATGTAGGGAATGAAATACTGTTGAACCACGTGTGAAATAAATAAATAAATAAATGTCACATTAAGGAACGACTCGCTCCAACTTCCACATTCTTACCTGCTGATGTGAACACGCCTGCCTCAGCTGTGGCTTTCCTTAGTCTGCACTGCCCTCTGCTGGCTGCCCTCTGTTACTGCAGCATCCCTGCAGGTGTCCTCATGAATGATGTCAGAGGTGATTTCTGTCCCATCACATGTGACGGGGCTCATTTCTGCTCACAGTCACTAACCTGCTGTTGTCGTGGCAACGTGGCTGGATGTAAACGCTCTCTGCTGGGTTCTGGCTTTGATGGAGAACGTGCACAAATAAAATAAAAATGCAGGATTAGAGTTAAAGCTGAAAGAAAGACACCAGGAACTCAACCTCGTCCACCCGGCTCACGCTGCATCCGTGGCTGCTGTTACACTTGATGTGCGCGTCCACAGGACATTCCTAACCGGCGTTAAACGAATTCCCCATCCCTCGAGTTCTGAATGAACAGCTGATCACAAAAACATGGAATATTGGGAATCAAACAACAAAACAAACCCTGTGTGCTGCTCCGTGACCAGCAGCCCAACCCCACCTTCACCTCCTCCACCCGGGGCACCTCAACACACCTTTCAGTTTTTTATTTATTTATTCCAAACATGAGTCTATATATTGAACATCAGAGGGCGGCACCCCTCCTACAGTCACCCCACAAGTCAATATCAATAATAATAATAATAATGATAACAAGAGAATCAATAATGTCCTGCTGATCTGAGGAGAAAACATCAGGAAACACACACACGCACACACACACACACGCGCACACACACACGCACACGCGCACGCACACGCACACACGCACGCACGCACACACGCACACACACGCACGCGCACACGCGCACACACGCACACGCACACACACACGCACACACACGCACACATACACACACACGCACACACACACACACACACACGCACACGCGCACGCGCACACGCGCACACACGCACACGCACACACACACGCACACACACGCACACATGCGCACACGCGCACACGCACACACACACGCACACACACGCACACACGCACACACGCACACACGCACGCACGCACACACGCACACACACACACACGCACACGCACACGCACACACACACACGCACACACACGCACACACACGCGCACACACACGCACGCACACACGCACACACACACGCACACACACACGCGCACGCACGCACGCACACACGCACACACGCACACACACACACGCACGCACACGCACACGCACACACACGCACGCACACACGCACACACGCACACACACACACACACACGCACACACACACACGCACACACACACGCACGCACACACACACACGCACACACACACACGCACACACGCACACACACACACACACACACACGCACACACACACACACGCGCACACGCACGCACACACACACACACACACACACGCACTCTTTCTCTTCAGCTGCTGCTTCACTTCCTGCATGTCAACAAACTATAATTATATATTTTGTAATTGTAACTTTATATTTTCTTTTTTATAAAAAGGAAAAAAATGATAACAAAAATAAAATAAAATAAAAATATAAAAATGATGTTATAAAATACAAATAAAATGATTAAATGATAAAACAAATACAGATGTGTGTAACAACTGCAGCAGCTGTTCGTTCATTTCATAGTAAAAAAGGGAAAAAGTCAACAGGTTGTTTTTTTGTACAGCAGGTCCAAATTATTCAGCGATGGAGCTCAGCGCCGCCGGCAGCTGACAGGTGACCTTTAGAAATGAGACAACTCGGCGATCAGATCGCTGTGACATCAGCTTCAGGATCGGGACGAGGAGGAGGAGAAGCTCCTCTGATTGGACAACAGGACAGGAAATACAATCACAGACTTAGTTTTTCTTCTTCTCCACTTTGTGTGAGTGTGTGTATCTGTAGCGTTTCGTCTATACAAACACCTGGATCAGTATCAAACCTCAGTCTGTCTGAGTCCTCGTTGCTCGGCATGGAGTGAGACGATTGGCTGAGGGTGGGTCGGCCTCAGACAGTCACTTCCTGTTTGTCTGCTTAATTTCCAAAAGGTAAAAAGTCCGTGAGTAGTCCTCCATCCCCAGAGCGGGTCAATCCGCTCACCCCCGTAAAGGTTTGGTGCAGTCCACTGACGTGTCTTTGCTTTAATGGATGACCCCCACAAACGGGTCAGAATGGTTTCCTCCTTTGACCCCTGCTGGAGAGCCAGTTTAGACCAGTACAGCTTTGGGGTCAATGTGTTTGTGACCTTTGACCCCACAGACAGCATCCTTAGGCTCAGTCGTGTCCGCTGAGTAAGTCTGTCGGTGGGTGTGTCGGGGTCTTGTTGGGGGGCAGCGGCCGGGGCGGGGGCACAGGTTTGTTTTTGTACCGCTGCGGGCTTGCCACGCCCCCGTCGCTGTCAGCTCTGTCCGTCGGCATCGGGGGAGGGGGCGGCGGAAGGCGGGGCAGCGACATGGAGCCGTGGTGATAATGGAGATGATGGTGAGCGCTGTGACGGGGGTGAAGGCCTGTCATCGCCACTGAGGGCGGGACCCGGGAGCAGGAGGAGGCGGAGGAGGACGAGGAGGGCGGAGGGGGTGGGGTAAGCGCGGCCGGTCGCAGGCTCTGGATCCGCCGGCACTCCTGGCAGATGCGTACGTGACTGCAGGCCTGCAGGAAGCTGCGCGGGGGGGCGGGCGGAGCCACTAGGGCTGACGCAGGAGGGGGGGTGGTGGTAGAGGTTTTGGTGCCCAGCGGGTCCTCCAGGAGCCTCTGTGGCCCCGGGCCCAGATCGGGGCATCCTCCCATCCCGACCCCTGCCAACCCGCCCGTCATTGGGCCGGCGCCACTGTACAGTTTCCCGTTGCTGAGACGCATCTCTCGAATCAGGCGGATGGGGCGGGGACCGGCCAGAGTCAGGCGGGATGGGTGACGTAGGACTCCGCCCCCAGTGCTGGTCAGGGGTCGGCGCCGACGGGATCTAGAATTCTTCTTACAGGATACGGCATTACGGAACTCCGTCAGCATCTCCTGACAGACGGAAACCTGAGAGAGAGAGCAAAGGCACTCAGCTACACCCTTCACACTCTGATGGAGGCCCCCAAACTCCAGCTACACCCTTCACATTCTGATGGAGGTCCCCCAAACTCCAGCTACACCCTTCACACTCTGATGGAGGCCCCCAAACTCCAGCTACACCCTTCACATTCTGATGGAGGCCCCCCAAACCCCAGCTACACCCTTCACACTCTGATGGAGGCCCCCCAAACTCCAGCTACACCCTTCACACTCTGATGGAGGCCCCCCAAACCCCAGCTACACCCTTCACACTCTGATGGAGGTCCCCCAAACCCCAGCTACACCCTTCACACTCTGATGGAGGCCCCCCAAACTCCAGCTACACCCTTCACACTCTGATGGAGGCCCCCCAAACTCCAGCTACACCCTTCACATTCTGATGGAGGCCCCCAAACTCCAGCTACACCCTTCACATTCTGATGGAGGTCCCCCAAACTCCAGCTACACCCTTCACACTCTGATGGAGGCCCCCAAACCCCAGCTACACCCTTCACACTCTGATGGAGGTCCCCCAAACCCCAGCTACACCCTTCACACTCTGATGGAGGTCCCCCAAACCCCAGCTACACCCTTCACACTCTGATGGAGGTCCCCCAAACCCCAGATACACCCTTCACACTCTGATGGAGGTCCCCCAAACCCCAGCTACACCCTTCACACTCTGATGGAGGTCCCCCAAACCCCAGCTACACCCTTCACACTCTGATGGAGGCCCCCAAACCCCAGCTACACCCTTCACGCTCTGATGGAGGCTGTCTATCAGCTGCTGGGAATAAAGGAAGCAGTGGCCCTGGAGCTGCACCTTCTCTTTGTTACGTGCAGACTGAACTACTGCAATTCTTTGTACTTTGGTCTGGACTTTGGTCTGGACCAGGCCTCTCTTTATGTCTCCAGCTGGTCCAAAATGCAGCCGCTCGTCTGCTAACTGGCACTAAACGTTAGGAGCATGTAACCCCAGTTTTAGCGTCTCCACACTGGCTCCCTGTTCCTTACAGGATCCAATTTAAAGTCGTACTTTTTGTTTTTAAGGTGCTTATTGGCTGAGCCCCTTTATGCTCCAGAGAAAACCATGAGGTCCAGTTAAAACCAAGTTATCCACGGACTAAGCTTCTCATCGTGACAGAGCCTTCTCTGTGGCAGGTCCAGGACTTTGCAATAGTCTTCCCTTAAATATTAGATGTGCACAAACACTTGATCAATTTAACTCGCTACTGAAGACACATTTTATGGTCTGGCTTTAACCACTTTAACATTTTGGTTTTAACAGCCTTAGTTGTTGTTTTAGTTGTTTTTATTGACTCTTTTTTTTTCTATATTTTACTGCATCATTGTTTTACATTTTATTTGTTTTAGTGGTATTTTACATTGTTAAGCTCTTTGCGCAGCACTGACTGGAAATGTGCAGCATAAATAAACTTGACCTTGTGGAGCACGTTTGTATCAGTGTACAGATGCTCTGCAGTGCTCACGTCTGCCCAGTGTAATCTGTAAGTGTGTGTGTGTGTGTGCGATGGTGTACCTCGTCCGTCTCGGCGGTGCGGCGTGTCGACCACACAAACTCCATGATGGCCACAAAGACGGCAATGATGAGGCCGCAAATCAGAACCACAAAGATCCCGCCGATGTTCTCCATGCCGAGCCCTGAAACGCAGCGATGGACACATCACAGATCGATTCACCTACACCGGTCTACCAGCCTGAGGACTGTTTCCAAACACAGCGTGCTCTCCATCAGCAACAACGGGCCAGGCTTAAAACAACCGATATTTTATGCCATTTAACCTGTTTGATGGCATAAAATGTGGAGTTGTTGGCGTGAGACGCCTCAGAAGGAGGAGACAAATACACAATAACAGCGAAGGCGGAGGACAAAGTCATTTGTTATTTTGTTATATCAATGAGGAAAAGACAGGCGGCACAGGAAAGGAGACGCCCGATAAAAACTTCCTGTTTACGTGTCATCGTGGTAAGGCTTCACTGACATGAGCGAGGAGCACGGTTGTGTCCTAGGCAGGAATCTTTCCATCAAACAGAAACAGGAAATGATGTTTTTACGTTAAATGATCACGCTACGATGACACTGACCTTTGGCCCTGTGGTCCTCCTCTTTGGGGCACTGTCCTCCCTCCCACCAGCGTCTCTTCAGGATCTCCAGCCTGTTGCTCTCCTGCAGCTGCAGTATTCCCAGAGTGATCTCGTCTCTATACGGAGAGCCTGACGAGGAGCAGAAGTCATATTCAGCATCTAAAGACACACATGAAGCTACTCAACCTGGGCTAAATGACACTATATGAGCCTTACGATGTGTCTGCCATCGATCTGAAAGGAGGTGGAAGAAAGGTAGGCTTCAGATGTCCTACGACATCCTTTGTAGGAGCCGCTCTCTAGACCAGAACTCTGTTGAGGCAGCTCAAGCAGCTTTCCTGTCAGATATTACTGAGACTAACAGCCACAACCCCCGAATGTTATTCAAAATGTTTAACTCCGTGATAAATCCCTGTCCTGGATCGTCGAGCTCGGCCTCTCAGGCTCTCTGTGAGCAATTTCTTAATCATTTTAGTGGAAAAGTTTTATTACTGAAGGCTTCACACTCTCTTGTGTTGAATCCTGTTCTGGTTTTAGAGTGCATGTCCACCTTTTCTCACTTTGGGAACCGTTGGGCTCCATATTTGAAAAATACAATATTTCTTATCCACTCTTTTGTGACGTCCAGGTTAGACTATTGCAATTCTCTCTACTGTGGTCTCCAATCCATCTCTATTTGAAAGCTGCAGCTCGTTCAAAATGCTGCGGCTCGGCTTCTGACTGGAGCTAGAAAATTTGCTCCTATCACTCCGGCTCTTGTTGATCTACACTGATTACCAATCAAATATCGCATTGAGTTTAACATTTTGCTACTCACTTTTAAAATCCTGAATAATATTGCGCCCAGTTACCTCACTGACCTCCTCAAGCTGCACACTCCTTGTCGTACATTAAGATCACCAACCTAAGTTTAGACTGAAGACCAGAGGCGACCCTTTGCTTCAGCTGCACCCAACCTTTGCAGCCTCCCTGCTTCTATTCGAGCCTCGGACTCTATCCAGTCCTTTAAATCAAGATTGAAAGCATACTTATTTAACCTGGCTGTCCTGACCAGTTAACACCCTTTTTACACTTTTTATTAAATGTATTATTTTATCATTAATTTCACTGCAGTTTTTATCTTCGTAGATATTTCGCACTCACGATTGACCTTCCCTCTGTGTTGAGGTTTGATGCCTATTTTATTTAACTCTTCTGTTCTATTAATGCCTCCATCCTGTCTGTTAGTGCCCGATCTGTACTCTGTTATTGACTTATGTTGTTTCTCCGTATTACTGCGAAGCCTTCGGGATTTTAAATGTGCTATATAAATAAAACTGTATTGTATTGTACTTCCGAACAGGAAGTAGTTTCCTTCAGATGCACTCCTGGACACAGCCTGTATGCCATCACAGACGTACAGTTCACTGCAGTTTTATTTATATAGCATCAAATCCTACCAACGGTCACCTCGGTGCTTTGAGGCACCACCAGAAACAATCGGACGACCGCCAACAGGCGTGTTTGTGAGCAGACTCAGACTGAGCTCATCCAATCTGATGCTGGATAAACGTGAGCTAAACCTTGGATCAAACCACCAACCCGAGACTGATCTAAGCCTCTGCCTGACACACACACCAGCTGTGGCCCTGAGTCCACTTTCAGCTTCCAGGCGTGTGATGTCTAACACTGTCCTGCACTGGTGAACTTTCAGAGCCTGCACAGATGATCAGAAGAGCCTGTGGATGGATGAAACTTTTTATGGGTTTATCTTGTTTATCGAATCATGTTTGCATGACCACACAAGACGGGGTCATCGTTCTGCACAACTTTCAGCGTCTGTGGATTTCTGTTTCACGTCTGTGGGAACCAACCAGGCTGCACATAGCTGCACTCGGTGTCGCGGCGTCCTGATGCACTAAACTGGCTTTGAAGACGAGCTGCCGGCTGGTGTTCCTCTTTCAAAGGCAGCGAGACAAATCCAATCTTAGGTGGGCTGTGAATGAAAACAGAGGGCTGGTGCTAATGGCGGAGCTCACCTGCTATCAGGTAAACGTGCTGATGTGGAGGCGGCGGCCTCATAAACAGCGACACAACGACAACGCGAGCAGTTGCACCTTTTATACAAATCGCCGCTGCTGTCCGCAGTCTCGTTTCCACCGGAGCTCCAGATGTGTTGGAGGCAGCGGGCGGCGACACCGGAGCTCTGGACGGGACCCTGCAGCACGATGTAATCCCCTAATCTCTCCAGACTGCAGGTTGTTTACTGAACAGACTCACGTTCAATCCTCAGTAAAGATTTATTGACAGCTTGCAGGCTGACACTTATCAGCAGACACACACTAACTGAACCCTCCACACCGTCACTTCTGCTGTTTCTGCAGCCGTGGGTCAGCAGAGGTGGCTTTGATTGGCTTTAGGGACAATAGGCAAAGCATATGCTGTAAACACAAGATGGACACAGCCTCTTTGACAGCTCTCACTACTTTGTTTTTCAGCTCGGTGCTCTACGCATTTGCTCTGATCCTCCTGCAGTTTTTTGCAGGTTGGTGAAACTCTAAGCCGTCTCTGAGATACTCGTTTTATACTGGATCATGTGATGGACCTGCTGTAAAATAACCTGATCAGCTGCTAATGTATTTGCTCTGTTACTTGTCGTGGTGACGGGGGAACCCGACCGAGCCCTGCAGTCACCCCGCCACAGCATTTTGCTCCTCTAGGGTCTCCCGGGCAAACAGCAGGGGCAGATTCAATCGAAATCCACAGACTGTGGGTGTGGAGCTCACCAATCCGGTCACATTTAACTGTGTCATGGTTCATCTGACACTTTAAACCTGCCCTGAGGCAAGAGATTGTTTGTTTTCATCATCAAACAAAAGGCAATAATTTAATAACAACAATAAACAGCTGCATTGACACATGTTAATCTGTTTTTAAACTACAGCAGCCCAGTTCTACAGCAGTGTAATTTTTGACCACTGGATGGCAGTAGAGGCTTCTGTATGTTAGTCAATCCACAGTAGAGTGTCAGCAGTACCCCGCCTAAACAAAATCCACTCAGAGACAGAACTGGGCTGTGTCCCAATTAAGAGACCGCACGCTTGAAGTACGCATTTTGAGTGCGATTACGTCACCGCCACACGACGACGGCTGTCCCAATTCGAAGTGTACTCCAAATGCGCCGACGATTTCCCCAAATATCAAGCGTGGTCCGGTGCACACTTGGTCCCATATATCCCACAATTCATAGTGCGGCGGTGGGTGTGGATAATTTTGCTCCAAAAGACGGCAGAAGGGAGCGGCCGAAGAGTGAACTGTCAAAAGTAAGTACTGAATACGATGTCACTTGAAGAACATTAAACAATTGCTGTTGGCCACATGTCAGCAGAGTTATGTGACGTTAGTGATGTTTGCACTTTCAGCGTTAACTTGGTTTTAAAGCCTTTAAATATACGCCGTTCAATAGTCGACCTTAATCTGACAGAGAATCTGATGATTTCATGGATAATTAAAGTCAGTCATATATCCACAAACACAACAAGCTGAAAGTCAGTGATGCTGCTCGGTTTCCTGAACATCACGGCACAAGCAGGATCCACTGCACTGTTAATGTGAGCTGTGTTATATTGCTGCCTCTGTTCGGTGGTGTCGAGCCAAACGGACTTTAACGTGTGTTTGAACGAGCTGACGGTTCACTCGTTAAGCTGAAAGAAAGATGCTTTAATCACAGCAGTCACACATGTGTCCACTGCACCATCTGGAACTCTTCTTGTTTACACTCGTAATAACACAAACACTAAATCCTGCTTCTCTGTGCTGTTGTGTAGCAGTGTGTACACCTGAGACTGTCACCTGTCTGTCTGTCCTGCACTCTCTCTCTGTTTCTTTCTCTCTGATTGTGGAATAAAAGTATGAACATGTGTTTATAAGTTACACTTGTGTTTGAATCCTGCAGCTTATCACACATTTGATTTCCATGTGTGACGACTGCAAGTGTCCAGAGTGAGGACAGACTGAGGGACCCACTGCTGCACATCATCTGTGAGGCTTTGCAGCCCTGATGATCCACCAGGACAAACTCAGCAGTGTGTGAGGAAGAGGAGGAGGAAGAGCCAGCAGCAGCTGACAGATGGAGAGAATAGACAGACTGTTCCCTGTTTGTGAAGGACTGCTAGGAAAGTTTAACATAACTGTCTGTGCTGAATCAGTCTTATTAGGTAATGTTCAAATAATGTGATCATCCCAGTGTTTCCAGTGTGGGAGAAAGTACTCAGAGTACTCAGGGCCTTCAAGTTACACACTATGAAAGGCAGCAACAAGTTTAATGTTCAGAAACCTAAAGTATGTATCAGCAGCAGAATGGAGCTAAAATAAATGTTGGTTTCAGTTCTATGAAGCTTTGAGTATTTTGGATCAGTAGCTGCTGTGTTTGTTGCATCATATTGCTGTGATTGTTTATATGCTTTATATATTCTGAGCTAAGTTGATCTATAGTGTTACATCATATTCTATAAGGATGTTATGTGTTTGTAGACTTTCTGCCCAGTTTGACCCATTTAGCAGACGTCAGCCTGTTTAAGGCTCTGATATCTATTCTGTGTGACTTACAGCAGTTATGACATGGTCTGATTTTCTC
Organism: Mchenga conophoros; assembly: GCF_057382185.1. Taxonomy (NCBI): domain Eukaryota; kingdom Metazoa; phylum Chordata; class Actinopteri; order Cichliformes; family Cichlidae; genus Mchenga; species Mchenga conophoros. Next base: position 1,175,896 of record NC_140546.1, read on the forward strand.
ACCCAATAAAGGAATATTTACTATATCAGTCGACTCTTCATTCTATCAGACACAGTTATCACAGCTCATAAGTTTTCTTTTTACACATATATGTAAGCATTGAGCCAAATTTAGCAATGCCAACATATTAAACAAACAATATTTGTCTTTTCTATATAATACACCTATATATGCACTGTCAAAGATACTTGTCTGTGAGTGAAGATTTAAGGTGACAGGAAATATAAATAACTGCAACTTGAATCTTTGACCCAGAGTTCAAGCTGTAATATATATATATATATATATATATATATATATATATATTACAGGATCAAAGGGTTTGTTTCTCTCGCCCAAACCAATGATCAATGTTTAAAATTCGCTATTAAATATTTAAATCATATCAGATATAATTTATATAATCTGTCCCATCCGCCTCCCCTCACCCTTAATCGATAGATCAAAGGGCAGATGGCCCTTTCCTTACTCCTGATTCTTTTAGTGCGATCAGCTCGTCGCTGTGCTACAAACTCTTTGTCAGCTTTTTGCCGTGTGTCGTTTTGGCCGACAGCTCCTGCCGTACAGCCAAACTCTTGGTGTCGGCCATTAGAAAACTCCACCTTAAACTTTGAGAGAGGGAACGTAAAAATTAAACAAACTCCTGTGTTGTGATTCTCCTGCATGTAAAGTAAACGCCGCCGCCTCCATGCTCATGTGTTAACAGGCCGACGAGTGACGGCGGCTCTCCTGAAAGCTGCTCGTGTCTTTCTGTCACTGTCAACATCTGTTCCTCCTTCTCTCCACTAACTCTGCTAACTGTGCGTTAACCAGGATCACCTGAGCTGTCAGAGACCTCGCTAACAGCAGAACAGAGTGATCCCAAGTTATTTAACACCAGCACTCAGCAGCAGGGGGCAGTCTACCTTGGCTTGTGGTACGCGGTTAGCCCCTCCCCTCTCCTCACCCAGAGGCATGCCGATGCCGTATCCTTTGGTGTCCAGCAGTCCTCCGATCTGCGTGAGGTTGCAGTTGAGGCTGCGGTAGTACTCGTTCATGGTGCTCTCCATCAGAAAGGCGTACTTGGAGTTGAGCACGCGGGCGATGCCCTCTTCTGTGCTCTTCACGAACACGCTGGGCTGCTTGGAGTACATGTAGTTCCACATCCGCTGGTACGTCTGGTACCGCGAGTTCTGCAGGAAGAGAAGGTGAAAGGACAGTTGTAGTGTCTGAACGTGTTCTATGGTCTGTGTTTGTACCTCACGATGTGCGCTTACAGCATAAGCCTACTGTTTTTATTTGATTTGGTTGTTTCTGTGGTAAATGCACTTATATCCTGTGTCTCACTAAGAGCAGTCTGGCTCGAGTCCACTGGTTCCTGCTGAGGACAAATCTTTAAAAACACCTTAAAATATATATTTCACTTCTTTAAAAGGATCGATAGTTGCCTCAAACAGCTGGTGTTTGGTGCTCTGCTGAGAGCTTACCATCAGTTCAGTGAAACATCTGCACTTCTTCTAATGGCCACTCGAGGCAGCCTCCGACAGTGGGTCCATGCCCATAAACACCCACGTCAATGTTTCTGAGTGCACGGGAGAAATAAACCAACACTTACTGAAAGAATACAAGACTGAAAGTTTGCATGGTTAGGGGCGTGGCCTCTGTGACTGACAGGTGGCGTAGCCGTGTGCTGAACTGGACTTTGGGAGCATTTTTAATTATGAATAATCTGGTCGTGTTATTACTGGTTACATCATCCCAGGATCAAACACAGGATCTGTGTCTCTACACTTACGGGTCGTTACTTCCAGTATTTAATCTTTTTGTGATTCTGAAAATTCTCATATGTGAATGGAAACTGCTGCTGGTCGGTCTGCAAATGGATTTACTGACATTCAAATAACAGCTGACATCGAGGCCTTTGCATACAGGGCAGTACTCATCCATTATTTTGCTCATCTTTAATAATTTACTATTATATATAATAGAGAACGCCCAACGTACAAGCTTGGAGGCTCTATAAGTGTGCAGATCTCATGAATTCATATTTTATTGAGAACAAAACACAGAGAATAAAAAAATGAAGCATGTCAATAAAAATCTGAGCTCATTTTGAATGTGATGCCATCAACAAGTTGGACAGGTCCATGTTTCCATGCGCATCATTAACATCAGTGTGTAAACTGGGGCTGTTTCTCCATCGTGGCCACACGTGGCTTCTTCTCTGGGTGATGCAGCTTTAACCTGCAGGCAGACGCTGGTTTCTGGGAGCGTTCCTGAGCCGTGCACTGATCCTTTAATGCAGCGCTGCTGAAGCTCGCAGTTATCGGCCTCGTCCCTGCGTGCTGATGACCTCATGTAGCTGATGACATGTTCACAGTGAGGAACATGATTCTGTTTGTACATGCAGTTTCTGACTTTTCCAACCTTTTGTTGCTGCCATCAAATCCAACATGAGCTCATGTTTTGTCACGACGCGTTCTTCACAGTTGCAGAACGAAACGTAAATTTCCATCATGTTTTTAAAGCAGAGGTGGACACAGTCGGCATAGACAGGTTTAGATTATAGTGAAACCTCTATTCTGTGAGCACTCAGGACGTCACAGCACCTCAGGCCGCTTTACAGCATCCTCCATTTGTGATTTTCTTCACCTTCAACCAGCTGCTGCTTCTAACCCCTGCAGCCTCCTGTTGGGCGTCTCACTAACGTCTGTGGGAGTTTGGAGCGCGTGCTGTCCTACAGACTTGCCTGAACAATCAGCCTGCATCAGCAGAAAGCTGCGGTTTTAAAAGCTGCCTGACTGAGAAACACTGAAGACTTGTTATCAATGCTGCCGTTGCTGTTTGGACAAACTAATGTCAAATCTGGATTTTCCTGCAGGTGTAAAAAATGATTCTTGCCATTTATCTCCATTAAAATCTGTTCACCGATGCTGCACCCCAGGCTGGACTGCAGCGCACTGTCATGCAGTGAGATTAACAGGAAGTAGAATCCCTGAGACCGCCTCTGTGTGCCTGAGATGACCGTATGGGATGGCTGGATTAAAAAATAATCTCACCATGAAGAAGGTCATGGTGGAGCCTCCGTGGATGGTGCCGTACTGGATGTTGGTCTGGTCCGCCAGATCGTCCGGAGACTCGATGGGCGCCTCCATCCTCTGGACCGTGAGAAATGCTGCCAGGTTGGCCGTGTAGGACGAGATGATGATGAGGGTGAAAGCCCACCTGAGGGAGGAGAGACGAAGACCTTTATGTTTTTACCCTGCAGCACAGCCCCACTCTTCCCCCTCGCCTATCTTCATTAAGAGCTGAGAGAGGAAAACGCAGCAGAGAGACAGATGGAGGGCACTGCAGGAAACGTCAGGAGTTTTAGGTAAAAATCATCAACCTAAACATGAACTCGAGCTGCAGCAGAGACGAGCAGGACGCCTCTGCTGCAGAGGAAATGAGGCGGAAGTGATGAGCAAGGGAATTAGGGAGGGGGGAGAGAATTAAAGAGGAGGCAGAGAGGAAGGATGAAGCAGAGCAGAAACTAAATGAAAAGCAGCCCAGCAAATACAGGAAAACAGACTCGGGCTCTGGTGATTGGCTCGAGGCCGTGATTACTTCTAATGTGCTGTGTTTGCACAGAGCGCTGCGGGAAGTGGAAGACACACTCTGTGGTGTCAGCGGAGACGAGACCCACGACTGCGACGGATCTCGTTTCCATTTACAAAAAAAGAAAACACACAAAGAAATGTTTCTTAAAAGATGAGCCGAGTTTCAGGGGAAACGCCAGAGCTACGCCGCCAACTCTGTGTTGGTCACCACACATCAGCAAGGCAGCTCCCCGAGCACGCTGGGTAAAAGGACCATGGCTTTATAAAGGTTTGAGGTTATATGAACTGAGTCAGAAAAGAGTTCAGCCCAGCGAGGAGCTGCATGTGCGCTTCAGCGTTTGCAGCAGAACGCCGTGATGGGTGCACAGCAGGAGCTGCAGGAAATGACCCCGCGTCCTGAGGAATCTGAGATCTTTAGACGCTGCGAGAGGGAAACTACAAACGTGATCGCGTTTAAGCTAACCTCCCTCTGACGGCCTCTTTGCTTCCACTCTGCCTGAATATGCAGCGTGAACAGCGCAGCGAGCCACTCGTGAGTCTTTCTAAGGCTAAGTGCCAGACGAGGCTGAGAGCTGTGAGAGGAAAGATGCTGATGGCCTCTCCAGTCCCTCCAGTATCACTCCACCATCTGTCTGACTGCAGCTACTGGGACTGAGGGAGAGTCAGGGGTGGGGAAGTACTGACATACTTTGATTTGGTCAAAGTACAGATGCAGCAGTGCAGAAATACTCGGTTCTACACAGAAAAAAAACTCACAACACAAAATGTTTCTGGCAAAGTAACGACACACATTTTGATTTTGTAGTCAGACGGTTACAGGTTGGCTCACCTGCTTTATTCTGACAAGCTGCACCTCCATCAGCACCACCTGCACCTCACTGTACATATGACTGCTACACTTACAGCTAAAACATATGATCTCACAAGATGGAACAATCATTTCATTATCCTGATAACGAGACCACGTGAATATAGAAACGTTTCTCTGCACAGAAAATAAAAGAACCAAACCTGCAGCTAAACCACAGCGAAGAATCCTCCACCCAACCTCCACCCTACACCAACACTCACTCTTATCTAATGTGAGCTTAGAGCACTTACTTACAAACCAATCAGGAAGGTTAGTTTCAACTTACAAAATCAATGCATTTGAAAAATTATATTTTCTATATTTTTGGTTTATTTAAAGTTTAAATAAACAGAAAGGCTGAAACGATTAAACAGCAGTGAAAGGAGGGCGAGTCAGAGGGGGCGGGGGGTGAGGGCGAGTCAGAGGGGGCGGGGGGTGAGGGCGAGTCAGAGAGAGAGAGAGGGGGTGAGGGCGAGTCAGAGGGGGCGGGGGGTGAGGGCGAGTCAGAGAGAGAGAGGGGGGGTGAGGGCGAGTCAGAGGGGGCGGGGTGAGGGCGAGTCAGAGGGGGCGAGGTGAGGGCGAGTCAGAGGGGGCGGGGTGTGAGGGCGAGTCAGAGGGGGCGGGGTGTGAGGGCGAGTCAGAGAGAGAGAGAGGGGGTGAGGGCGAGTCAGAGGGGGCGGGGTGTGAGGGCGAGTCAGAGAGAGAGAGGGGGTGAGGGCGAGTCAGGGGGGGCAGGGGGTGAGGGCGAGTCAGAGGGGCGGGGTGTGAGGGCGAGTCAGAGGGGGCGGGGTGTGAGGGCGAGTCAGAGAGAGAGAGAGGGGGTGAGGGCGAGTCAGAGGGGGCGGGGTGTGAGGGCGAGTCAGAGAGAGAGAGGGGGTGAGGGCGAGTCAGGGGGGGCAGGGGGTGAGGGCGAGTCAGAGGGGGCGAGGTGAGGGCGAGTCAGAGGGGGCGGGGGGTGAGGGCGAGTCAGAGGGGGCGGGGTGAGGGCGAGTCAGAGAGAGAGAGAGGGGGTGAGGGCGAGTCAGAGGGGGCGGGGTGAGGGCGAGTCAGAGAGAGAGAGGGGGGGTGAGGGCGAGTCAGAGGGGGCGGGGTGAGGGCGAGTCAGAGAGAGAGAGAGGGGGTGAGGGCGAGTCAGAGGGGGCGGGGTGAGGGCGAGTCAGAGAGAGAGAGAGGGGGTGAGGGCGAGTCAGAGGGGGCGGGTGGTGAGGGCGAGTCAGAGGGGGCGGGGGGTGAGGGCGAGTCAGAGAGAGAGAGGGGGGGTGAGGGCGAGTCAGAGGGGGCGGGGGGTGAGGGCGAGTCAGAGAGAGAGAGGGGGGGTGAGGGCGAGTCGGGGGGGCTCCAGAGTTCTGGTAACGAACTCATCATTTGATCTAAACCTGCAGGACACCGGCCCTCGAGGCCTGGAGTTGCCCACCCCTGAATGCAGCGCTCACCTCACTGTGTCTCTGTGGCATCCATCCACCCCGACCTCCTCCCCACACCCACCCTGGTTTGCAGCAGCACACAGGGGGTGGAGTTTCATATGAACATGTTTGGGGGCACTTCCTGAATCGACCACTGCTGTACCGATAACACAGCGTGACCAGAGCAGGCGAAACGTGCTGCAGCCTGATGGGCTGCGGTGGTGATTTCTCTGAGCGTGACACCGCGTGACGCCGTCTTCCGCTCAGGAACGGTCGTCCTCGCTGTCCTCCATTATTTATAAACGACCTTGTAATGTAAATGACCTCGTGTTTCACATGAAGTTCGTCTGTCTGAAGATGTTCGTGCACATTTGGAAAGCGTGACTGAAACATAAGCTGGTACCAACCAGACTCCGCTGACGCAGCGTGTGGACAGCGCCCGCGGCATGATCTCGGAGCCCTGCTGCATGAAGCCGCCCACTGGGAACCACAGGCTGTTCCCCAGCGTGTACTGGTTCTCCAGGATGTCCCGCCGCTCCCGCAAACACGGATGAGGGTTGTACCATTCGTAGGGACTGAGCCTGGGGAGAGAGGACGAAACATTAAAACCCAGAGTAGCTTTAGCCTCAGACACGCGGCTAACATTTCACGGTCAGCTGCCTGCACTTATGGAGCTCTTAAACCTACGCAGCGGGGCGGCTCTGCTCTGTCAAAGCGATGCGGTGAGAAAACAAAAGAAAAAAGGCGAGAGAGACGAACGTCACGCTCGACACCTGAAAGGAAACGACGTGGTGACTGTGTTTAGACGCTCAGCTGGAGCGCACGACTGTTGCGTGGAGTCATTTTAGCATTAGCCTTCCATTAATGTTACATCATATTTTTACTCTATGTCGATCTTCAACAGAAACGGGACACCCTCCGGTTACGCCGGGTTGGTCACTGCCACGCTTCCTGCTGCGTGACGCGGCTTTGACTCACCTCTCACCTGCACAAGGTGAGGCGAAGACTGTAAATCAGCCCAGGCAGAAATAATGACAGCGGACACTTCATTAGGTACACCTGGCCTGTCCTCATTAGACCCCCTTTTTCCTTGATTTTGGTCCATGTTGACATGACATCATCATGACATCATCACACATTTCTCCAGAGCTGCTCTGCTGGACTGAGATCAGAAACCAGAGATGATCTGAGGTCATCGTCACCGTGTCTACCTGCATGAACGCCCTGAGCGCTGCCACGTGATTGGCTGATTGAACATGTGTGTTACGGAGCAGATGAAGAGGCGTGCCCCTCCTACTCTCTGCTCACATATTACAGTTAAACACAGATTAAAGCTGTTCTCTTCATGCTTTTACTCTGAAGTGCAGCTCGTTATGATGTCATCACTAAGCAGCTGATGACATCATCAAATCACGACTTTATGATAAAATGACTTTTTGTGTGCTGTGGCTGAATGCTTGGTTTGTCTCTGTCAGCTCAAGCAGAGCTGAGCGTCTGAAGCTGTGACTGTAAATAAAGTTTCGATACAAAGTCCTGGATGGCGTGCAGAGCGCGTCAGCGATTTATGGCCCACCTTAGAAAACTGTTCCTGAAACGCAGACACATGCTGCAGGTAAAATTAGGACGCTGACGCACAGACAGGTGTCTTACCTGGCTGCGAGGAAGAGGACGCAGCTGACGGCGAGGTAAGCCAAAAGCATGAAGAGCCAGACAGCCGGAGAGAACGGGTCCAGGAAGGAGAAGTAGCCCGGCTTACGACCCTGAAACACACACACAGATCACATGACCACGGCATTCCTGACCGGGAACGTCGGGTCTCCGCCTGCTCTCGTGCTTCATCTACAGTCTGTAAAGGGTAGGATACAGCTTCCTGCCGTGGACGGCGATTTGTGATAATGACCGTCTGCCAATCACAGCACACTCTGAAACACCTTCACACTGACAGCTGTGCATTTTGGAAAATGACGCTCCTGGAACAAAAAGCGCTCGTTCACTTTGAACCTGCAATTCCAACAACACAACAAAAACAACAGAACACAAAATTACACTGACGAGCTTTTCAAGCGCTAACGAGCGTCAGCCAGCGCTCCCTGATGGGACGCCTCCCATTGACCCGCTTCATCACGTGGCCTGCTGTCTGCGATGCCTCCATCACCCCCCATCTGCTGGAAAAAGGATTTGGCAGTGAGGGGAGCAGGAACTCCCAGATTGGACTCAATTAAAGCAGATGACTGGAGCTGGCAATCTATTCAGGCTCTGATTTCTGTCCATTCTGGCTCATTTCAGAAACAGCTCATGAGGCTGGCAGAGCTGAAACGATCGTGTGATGTGGCTCAGACCCAATCAAACATCCCGGGCACAAGAGCAGGTGACAGCGGCTGCATCCAGCATTCCCGACTTCACTGGCGACTGAAAGAAAATGTTCCTACGGGAGCTGTGTTTGCAATACAGCGTAGCTCTGGTTGGTTGGACAGTAAGAAGAATCCCGTCTTGCTTATTCAGCACAAGGTCGAGGGGGGTGGAGCCTAACCCAACACACAAGGGGGCGAGGGGCAGAGAACACCTGGACAGGTCTAACACAGGCAGGCAGCTAATTAGGCTAACCCCACTGTGGGAGCAAGCCCGAGTACCCGGGCGGATTCAAACCCACGACTTTTCTAAAAATAACCCGCGACAGGTGAAACCCATGAACTTTATTTTTTACAGTCATTATGGATGTTTTAAGGCTGTAAAACCCGTCACGGCATGCTTTACACACTCAGACACGCATGAACGTTTTCACTTTTCTCTCGTTTAAACTCTCAAAGTTCAAACCTTTGTAGAAAAATAAGTCCAGAATTATAGGATGAAACCAAACATTGTTGCGTTTCTTTGGGAGGAAACTTACACACATACAGTGCAGCACTGCTAGGGTCTAAGATTGATGTAAATTTGACAAGCTGAACGCACTCTGCACTGTACAGGAGACACGGCATGAGATTGATTGACAATGGTCTACAGCCAATCAGGACGCAGAACACAATGTGCTGTAAAAAAAGAAAAAAGAAAAATTGCACAAAAAAAAATCTGCGAACCAGCGAAGCCGTTATAATGAGGGAGCACTTTCATCGACAAGAAGACCCATGGTGGAAATAAGGTTGGAACGTGTACACGTGCAAACATGCAGGTGTGCCCTCGTGACGGCGACTTACAGTCTCACGTGTTACCTGGCCGTTACGATGTCTACCATCCACCTACACCAGGGGTCGGCAACCTTTTTGATGATGAGTGCTGTCTAAAATTTCCTCAGAAGTCAATGTGCCGTATGTTTGCATTAGCAATAAATAATATAACAGTTACACACTTATATGTGTTCACAGATGTTGGCAGCTGTCAGCGAATAGTAATCAGCTATTTTGAAACAAAAAAAGACTTTTTATCCATAACAGCAAATGAAGTGTACAACAGAAAATACAAATGCTGTTTATGGTCTCCTCACAACAATGTAAACAGACGCTACTGTGACAGTGATGTACAGTCTTGTTGGTATATGTATGATTTCTATACATTTTACGTCAGATAAAAACTTTGGTTGTAAGATTTAGAAAATTATTTAATAAAAGCTAGATATTTTAAATGAGAATAAGAAAGAAAAGTATTTCTTTGTGCCCCCCTCCCCCTGTTAATGCCCTACCTGCCCCCTGGCAACACTTTGCTAGACCCGCCCCTGCACAGTTACCAGCTGTCAGCTGCTTAGAAAAGGATCCTGGTGTTATTTGTCTCTCAGAAACAGTTCATAACTTCAACTCATTCATGTCACCTAAAAGGTAAACCTGTTTCTCCATCACAGCTCTGATGATCCAGTAAGGACATCTCCTGGTTTCATCTTCATGTTTCCCTCTCACCACATATCCAAAGCGACATCATGACCAGCAGCTTTACAGCTGTGGCTCCAGCAAACATCAGCTGATACTAGAAATTAATATTAAATACATTCTAACAACAGCTGATCAAGCTTAAACGTGCTGCTGTTGTTTACCATGACATCCGCTGGTTTCCTGTTTCTGGCGCAAAGTGAGCGCGTGCCCAGGGTTGCCGACCCCTGACCTACACAGTAGTGATGGGGTTTCGGCTCTTCAGGTTGTTTTGTTGCTTTAATTTATTTATTATTAACAATAATATAAAATTATGCACAAAAGGAATTACTAATGTAAAAGAAAAAGTGGTTTTATTTATATATGTTTATATAAAAATATACACGGTGGCCCCTAGAGACAAAACACGTTTCTAGCGTTAACTGAACTTCAAAACAGCTACTGAAGATATGCGTAGCCTAATTTAGAGTTTAGAAATGTGTTAGACAGGATGTAGAATTATTGTAGAGACTCTGACACTGCCCTGGATGTAATAAAGGCCTGAGTGTGTCATAAACTTAGGAGTAGATTTCTAGGAGACCCTCCCCCAGTTTGAACTGTGAAAGTGAGACAAAGAGAGGTTAATGTTGAGTGGAAATTCCTCAGGGCATGCCTGGGTGGGAGTCTCAAAGTTTGTAACTGAATAACTTCGGTTTGGAAGGGAGATGGACTTTTATGACCCTCAGGAAGGCGCGTACATAGAGATATACGCACATATAGGGCTGCTCAATTAATCGAATTTTAATCACGATTACAATCTGGGCTTTCAACGATCATTAAAAATGACTGAGCCGATTATTAGCCCCTCCCTCATTTATCCGCGACACCTTAAAGGCCGGTCCGTGAAAATATTGCCGGGCATAAACCGTCCGTGGCGCAAAAAAGGTTGGAGACCGCTGATTAAGAGGACCCGAGAGAAGCTCGGAAAGCTAAGCAGAAGTTATTTGGAGAGGAGAGTGACTGCCGCTGGTTGAAAAGAGAGGTAAAAAAACTTCAGTGGTGTTGCACACTATTTTATATTATTTTTTAAAGTCATTGTTAACCCTTTAAAGCCGTCAGAGCAGCACGCTCCGTGTTGTGTAACTATTTTTAAATCCCTGTAGAACCTGAACCGTGTAAGCTAGCGCAATAATTTGTTTTGCATATGAATCAGGAGGAGTTGTACTTACATCTGATGCCATCAGCTTGTCCTCGGTCACAGTTTCCTTCCACATAAAGCTTTGAAAAAACTGCATAAAAAGCGCTTGCAGGAACAAAAACATAATATTTCAGAAACACGCTTTGCCGATCCGATCAGCTGTTCCTAACACTTCCCACAGTGAAACAGACGTCGTCGCATGTCCGCCATTTCCTGGCCGAAACCGGAAGTGACGTCATTTTCGCGGAAATTGTAGTTTTTTACTTGTAGGCCTTAAAAGCCTGTACTGGTCATGTTTGACTTTTCTGAATAGTTGCTGGGATGCTTAGAACTCGAATTGCACAGCTGGAAATAGTTTATTTTGATGCTGTTTTCTTTGCAAATTTGCATCATAGGATTGTTTTTTCGTTTTTCCTGCAGTATATAAAAATTGGTGTATCTCCAAAATAAAACTATGAAGACACTCAAAATAAATTTCCTGTTGTTGTAAACAATTTTTTGCAACTTTTTTTTGTATTTAAAGTTTTGAGGGATAAACCTCTTAAATTTCTCCAAGTAGAAATACATGTAAAAAACAAAAAACAAAAACGATTTTCAATTTTTTTGTAGTTTATTGCACTTTTTTGCAATTAATGTAGTTACTATGGACTTAATGCATACATATTATTAAAATATGGGCTATAACAGTTGTATAGCAACTTGAAATGCTCCCACAAACGGCACTACAACATGTAAAAAAAATAATATAAGCTCTGGCGGACTTGGTTCTATGGTAGGTCTTAAAGGGTTAAATAAATATCGTCAAATAATCGCGATCTCAATTTCAGTGAAAATAATCGTGATTATCATTTTTGCCATAATCGAGCAGCCCTACGCACATAGTGCTTTAACTGTTACGCACACACGCCCATTCACTCACGTGCACTCACATAGACACACGGGTACGCGCACACACAGGCATTCACGTGCTCGTGCACATAGGCACAGACACAGAGTTTGCAGCACACCGTGGGGGTTGTATGATACAGTCGCTCCTACAAAACTGTGTTTCACAGACAAAGGAGTGAAGATTTTGCAGAGGGGCACCGGCCTGGCAAGTCTTCCCTTCTAGAAGATGCATGCTTAAATGAGATGAATAAAGGTTTTGTGAAATGACTACTGAGTCCGGTGCATCTCTGGAAGCCTGAGGAATAAAAAGAACCGGGGTGAAACTGATTTCCCGACACTACCTAGATCACTTAAATTACACAATTGAAAGCATGTGTGTATTGTTTGTGTATTTATACACAAATGGTAAATGGCCTGTATTTATGCAGCCACGAGGTAACAAAAGCTCAACACTGCCCCCTAGCATCCTGGAGCACTTCTGTTGTGTTTTGGAGTTTGTACGTGCTTTGTCTCTAGGGTACCGTAAATATACTTTTATTTATTCACTCCACATAAAATGTAATAAATCATATGATACAAAAATCAACTATTTACATTTCAACTTTTAACTATTTAAATTTTCAGCTTTTCCCTTTTAAACAAATTTAAAGTGAAACAACACAAAACACTGCAAACCACAACACAATTAAATATAAATTAAACTATGAAAACAAACAGAAGATGCATATTCTCTGTCATATGGACCTGCATGAATAAACTTTCTGAATCCTTTATCATCTGCAACCAAGTTGTGGATGATTACTATACCTTTCTAATGTGACGTTGTTGTCCCTGGCTCTCTCTCTCTCCCTCCCGCTCTGTTCCTGTGCTACTGAGTGTAACTACCGCCCCTCCCCCTCTGCCCAGCATAAAGCACAAGGCTCACGTCGTTCACGTCAAAGATCCGACTCTAAGAGCCGTTTCGTTCGCGACCGACACATCACTACTACACAGTCACAGCGCTAGCTAGCATTAGCAAATCTGCCCGCTGTTGGCTCTGAAAATCGAGATGCTTCAAAAGTGAGTCAAGCTTATGCAGGAACACACGAAGCCATGGTGCAATTCACCACATGCACAAATAAAAGAAATCTAACCTCTGACCCTGAATAAATGTGTGCGATAGGAACTTTTAGGAACTTTAGCCTGTGCTAAACCTGGCTGAGACCCATGGAGGCAGATGTGTCAGCACGAGGAGGACATGAGACCATCCAGACTGAGGAGATACAAGTTTAACTTGAAGCTTGTTATCGTGTTGTATTTACACTTGTCTTGTTTTACAGGCGTCTGTATTTAGAGCCGTGTGCCGCTAGCAGCTCTAATATTAACGACGCCGCTTCCTCTCCTCGCAATCAGCCGGCGTCTGCTCAGCGATGGCGTCACACGATCGCAGTGAAACGCTGTGCCTCAGATTCAGAGAGCAGGGCAGTGATGATATATCGAGCACTAATGAATTGGGAGCAGCAGCAGACATAAATTTGTAGTGTTCAGCGCTGGGGGGGGAGAGCAGGGGTACCACGATGGCTCTTCTTCTCTAATGTGTGTGCACAAGTCAACAGCTTGAGCAATTAAACAGATTACCATCTTCAAGTGTGCTCGCGAGCTATTTACACACACGCAGCTATGAGTGTGTGTGTTTACAAAGCACATAAAGCTGTTGACGCCTGCAGACACGATTGGATTGTGTATTCAGTTGCTTCGGGACTTCTGAGATTTAATTCCTGTTGGCTTGTGTGAGTTTGCACACCGACATGTGCGCACACAGACGTACTCACATCGTGCACTGATGTTGTAGACAGTCGGCTAAACATCGCCTGTTACGCTGTTGAAGAAATCGGTGTAAACTCAAACGCCACCACAAGGGAACAGTGAAGGGAACAAATGAGCCCAAACAAAGCAAACAAGGATACAAAATCCAGCATAAAAATGTGAAGCACAACAAACATCAAAGCCCCCAATCAAAGCTAACATCAATGAACTCGAATAGGAAACAAAGAGAGGAAGACGCAGCTGCAAGATTCAAATCTCAGCAGCAGGCCCGGGATCGCCTTCTCTGCTCTGTGACGACTAAAATATGTTCGCCCTGCTCAAGTTCAATCAAACAGCACCAACATAAATAATTTAAATAATTTCCCCCAGGGATCAATAAAGTATTCTGATTCTGATTCTGATTCATGACAAGGCGGCGTTTCAGGGAACGCCCCCTCAGCTCAATAAACCAGCCCGTGTGTGCAGCGGTGCTGATAGCTGATCTATCAGCACCGCTGCACTCGATAACAGACGCCTGGTGTTAGCGGGATACATTCACGGCGTCTCGGTTCACATTCTCCACTCCACACTGGAGCGGGAGGGCGGAGCTCCCCTCCGGATCGAGGCGATGGATCTGCCCGTCAGCCCGGCGCTGTGACAGCGTAAATCACGCCTGCAGGCCGTGAGCACAAATGTGCTCTCGCTCAACTTAATCCTTAAATAAACACTTAAGAAGCGCGAGCTCGGCCTCTCCGTGCACACATTAAACAGCTGACTGATCGTAGAGTCGATACACCGAAGCTCTCACAGCGGACCGGGTCAAACATGGAGGACAGAATGCTAATGAGCCGCAGTACAGTGTCTGAGGGCAGGAGCTCCATCAGGAGAGACGAGGACGATTTCATGATAATGACGAATAAATGTTTGACAGTTCTCACACTGGAGCTGCTCACGCAGGCCTGACTGCTGCCGCTGCGCCTCCGAGCCACGCATGCTTTGCGGATCAGCGTGCTTCATGTGCACTGGTGCATGCCACAAAGCTGATGTCATGCACAGGAAAACAGGCCGCTAAACGCATGGCTGACTGAAACACACCTGAACACGCTCGGACGCTTCGTTGCAGAGCTGAGACAAACATGGTGTCCATAGTTCAACAGCAGCACATCATCACGTGTCCGAAACACTTCTGTGTACTGAGCGTGGACGCCGTGACCAATCAACACTTGGCTGCGTCTCGCTGCTGCATTGGTCATGTGATTTGGACGCGTGGGCTTCAGAGGGTTAACCTGCGCTTTTAGACTTTCTTAGTCCTCCTGCCTTCATATTTCACACAGGACTGAAATACATCGAACTAACAACGACTCTAAAACAGGAAACGTGCCCCTCGCTCCGCCTCCTCCTACACAATCCTCAGAGAACTCAATAATAATTAATAACAACAGTGTAATCGTCCCTGAAAGCGTCCTAACCCCTGAGACTGAGGTTCACCCAAAAATCTACAACCTGAGCAGGTTTCTGTCAGACTCACAGGAAGTGAAGGTGCTGCTTTAGATTCCAGTCAGGGACGCAGAGCCACCGATCCTCCCTCAGAGGCTGGAAAACTCATATTTTTCAAGCAGCAGCAGGCGTCACCTTCTCCCCCAAACTGAATCACAGGAGGAGAAGAAACATGCCCTCCATCTGTGTCCCCGGCTCGGCTTTTATCTGCTCCCCCAGCTCTTCCTCTTCCTGCGCGATCTCTCGGGTCGCAGGAATATTTGCGGTCGCTCGGTCCCAAACTCACAGTTTGACTGAGTGGCCCGAGCCATCGCCGCCGCCAGCAGCAGAGCCTCACTGCCATGTCTGAATCCATCCAATCATCAGGCGGACGGAGCCGGGGCGAGACAGGAAGTGTCAACAGGTGCAAACGCTCGGCTGTTCAATTTGTAAAAGTTTGTGCGAGTCCACAGACGGCGCCTGGAAATAAACGGACCTTTAACATCGTCTAAAAAGCGCTTCTTTGGACGAAAGCAAACCGCCCGCGGCGCTTTGACGGCGCCTCCATTAATATTCACCTGATGGATCTGAGCACGCACGCGTCCCTGAAGGGTCAGCTGTCATTTCATCTGAACCTTCAGGGCCTGCACACGTTAAACTGGAGCTATGACCTCATTTACATCCTGGCGTCGCCGATGTGATGATGTTCTAGCACGTGTGCACCAGCTCGCTGCGTTTCCACCTGCTGCAGGTACAGGAGGCGTAACCAATCCAAGCTCTCGGTTCAAGCTCGGCGGTGAGGCAGGTGATCTCACAGCGTGCCAAGCAATGAGCACAGTTTCAACAATGGGCCTCTCTCCATGCTGTGTGAGCCGCAGACGCCGGGAACATGACACTAACACCTGCATCCGGACAGACGCTGCATCGCACATGGGTTTGTTCTGTCTCAGACAGCCATCACAGCCGTGCCCAGAATGAGACACGCTTGTGCTGGTGTTAAACATTTGCACCTGTGCCTCTTCAGTTTCAGTTATTAGGACCTCCAGTAGCTCCGGCCATGTAGCTGCTGGTAAAAAGAAGGCTTCATGCGCTCTGAGCAAACCCGACTGTTCATACTGAACCTGATATTTTAATATCAAAGATCCCACGAGAATCCTCCACAAACACATCGAGTTTCTCTGCGACTCACAGCGAGGTCGAGACTCCATCAGGAGAAGCACATGGCGACAGCGGAGAGAAAGAAGTTAAACTTTAACAGGAAGACTGAGTCTTCCTCTGTTCTCCGCACAGAGGTGGGGTTTCTCTGCTCTGCGGTACGACGCTGAGCGGCTTCCTCAGTCTGGGTCTGTGCAGCTAACTCAGCTAGCTCTGCTGGAACGTCTTATTAAACCTGTTGTCTGCTTATTTGAAGCCTGCGGTGCTGACAGCTCCACTGTGCTGTGCTGCGATGCATTTTTTATGAGCCTTACAGGTGCTGTGGGTGTTTTATTATTTCATATGCTGCACGGAGGCGGAGAGCACAGGGTCCAGTGCCTGCTACGCAGAGAGAGCTGCAGTTCAAGTGAGGTTAGCGACTGAAGGTGCGACTTAGACCGCTGTTCCAGGGAAGCACGGGGAAAGGTTTCATCTCATTGGTCAGCAGGTTGCTGATTGACCCGTCGGACTAGTGTTTTGACAAAACGTCCTACTTTTATAGGTAGCGCGGATGTCTATCAACCCGGGACGAGCTGCCAGGTCAGCGAGGCTGAGCGCGCTCTGAGGCGCCCGAGCAAGGATTCGTTAAAAAAATGAATCCTTATTGAAACTGTAAACATTTTCTTTTGACCGACTTGATTCTGAAATTAAAATGAAACAAATAAATACAATTGATCAGCAACATTAACGACTCAAAAACCCAAACTCAGCTCTTCTCATATCTATGAAACACTTTAACCTACAAAGTCACAGTGAAGCCAGCGTCGGCACATTTCCTCGTCTTTGCTTTGAGGCAGTGTTGCCAACTCCTCAGTAAGGAAAATCGCTATTGGCTGTCCTAAATGTCGCTAGAAGTCGCTAAATGACGTCATCGCCTAATTTGCATAATTGGTCATGCTAATCTAATTGTAACCTATGTTGTTGGAGAGAGAAATAACATCGTGGAAGAGACATAAAGGGAGTAAAAACGTCCTAAATGCATTTAGTTTA
>NC_140546.1:1198090-1213090 GCF_057382185.1 Mchenga conophoros
GTACCAAATGCCAATCTAAAGGAGGGGCGACAGAGGAGTTAGAAGCAGAAACAGAGAGACCGAGGACGGGAGGAAAAGTGTTTCTAAGGTGGAAAACGTGATTTTTCTGTCAGGGTCAAAGTTCAGACCAGAAAAAGGCCGACGCTCTTCCAAAGACTGGGCCTCCATTAGTCTGATGACATCACCAGCGTGTCTGTCTGCTTTTAGGCTTTTTTCTTTCTATCAAGTCAGGAGATGTTGCTTAAGCACCGTAGGTTAAAGGTCACAGGCCGTGCGACAGTTGGTTAACGTTACAGAATTCACTGCTCCAGTTTCCATTTGTTCAAGCCTGCAGACGACTTTTCTCTTACAGTCGGCTTGACTTCGAAAACAAATAAATCACGACACACGGATTAGTCGATGACGTGTTTGCGGTCGAACACTGTCAGAGACAAACCTGCGAGTGCTCACACGTCTGTTACGTCTCCATAACAGTCGAGTTAGATGACAAAGACGACCCAGAGAGGAAGGATTAAAAACCAGTCTGGGATAATAAAACACGAGGAGGAGGGAGCTGAACGCTGCTGCTGCTGCAGGTTCAATGCTGGGATCAATAGAGGAGGATCTGGCTCCTCCCACCTCGTCCTCTGGGTTAAATAAGCTTGTAAACACCTACACGCTGACCTCACGCCAATCCTATCCCATCTCCCAAACTCCCGACCTTAGCCGACCGCTCGCCCGCTGCTGTGCATGTTTTAGCTGTGAGGAGACGAGCTGTCACCCAGAGGACTGGCTGATGGAGAGCGAGCACCACTCCCGTCTCCATCCGCACGCCTCCGTCCTCTCGGCTTTAATTCACGTCCAGCATGTCTCATCTATCTTTGCCTTTGCTTTGTTTACCCCTGAAAAACATTCGCTGAGGGTCATCACGCAGGATTTCCACCATGACATTAATACTAAAGAGCCGTTGAGCGTTTCATTCCAACGCTGCTCCTGCTGCAAGCACACAGTGTCCTGGCCTAGTCTGGGAAGCCCACCTGGATGAGGCTGCTTTGATACCTGAAGCTACACAAGCGTAAGGTTGCATTAAAGGGGAAGTGTACTCATATCACTGAATATTCATGCAAACTGCTGCAGTGAAACAGCGAGGAGAGTATAAGTAATCCGTGTAAGCACCGGCTCAGGCTTCAGACAGCTTTAAACTCAACTCTGATTTGCAGGAACGGGGATATCCTCAATCCTGTTAAGTCTGACATCGACATCCATTTCTGGCTCCTTGGGTTCCATAAACAAACACACCCGAGGCTCAGCTGATAGTTAGAGCTTCTCAGTGTTTCAGTGGTTCTCGTGCACCTCAGGTGTCTTTCACGTGTTTCGAGCTGCTCGTGCTTTCCTTCCTTTGGACCTCACTGCTGCCTGGTGGCCTCCTGGACCGCATTCTTAAAGTTACAGTGAAAAGCTAAAAACACAGACTCTCGAATTACAGCTGAAAGTCTGCACTTTTGTTTGATTTCAGTCCTGTGTGGTGCAGTGCAGAGACAAAACTACAAACGTGTGTGTGTCCAGCTGATTATGGACCAAACTGTGTCAAAGAATAACTTGATTGTTTCATGATTACACTAGAAACATGGATAATGTCCATAACAGCAGCACAGTGCTGAGGTAACTGTGTGAATCCATTCGGCTCCTGAAAATGTGAAGCAAACTTAAATGGGTTTGACTAGAATGCATGAATCTGGACCTCAGTAGACGCCACAGAGTAAATGAGGTCAGAGTTAGCGAGAGCAGCAGATCTATCAGGATGAAAATCAATTTGGATTCGATGCAGGAAGCAGAGCAGCCTGAAGCAACGACCTTATCGAAGGAGTGGCTCATCCTCCGGGGAGCACGAGCGCGCTCTTGTGTTTGAGCTGCAGCGTAAATCACGCACTGTCTCGTTACTTCTCACGGGAAGCTTCACCCCTGGTACACGAGCCCACCTGACCCCGGGCTGACCTCCATTGATCTGCAACCTTTTAATATATGTATGAGGTCGTAAATGTGCGCCGAGCCTTCAGGAAAAAATTGGTTTGCACTGATTTTATCGACGAATGAGAGAAGGGTTTACTGCAGGGCAGACGGCGCATCCTGCACGACTTTTAAGGTCACTGCGTAGAACATCCACGCTCATCCACCCGCCTGATCTAAAGGCACAAATTTACATCTCTGCGGCTGAATGATGACCTAATCTCTTTCCTGTCAGCTCCCCACTTGACCCTATTTGACCTCTGACCTCTTTATGGCCTGCAGGGTGTTTCTCCAGGATCTTCAGGGTGTAATTGGTTCTCTGGCCTTTGCTGTTGAACTCGATGTGACCTGTCAGACCGTCATACTCCACCTGATGACACACGGGCAAACACCAAAGAGCAGGTTAGCAGGTTAGCTAGGTGCAAAGCTAACTGAACGTTGTGCTATATTAAAGTAATAATAAGATAATATCAGTAGATGGAATACAAACGTTAGTCTACTTTGAATTCTACTCAGCTTCAATGTGAAGAATAAGAAGGAAAATAAAAGCACATCTATTTCCTGATTGATAACGACATGTAAAGAACAGCATGACGCTGCAGTGACATCACCCGCTGATGTCACCATCTTTGTGACGGGCACCTAAGGTGGTCATGTGTCATCATGAGGTAACACGCCCTGAGGCAGGGCGGCTAATTTAAGTTTAAAGAGATGAAATTACTACTGAGTTCAGCTCATCAGTGCGGTTTCTCCTGGTGGGAAAATTAACCACGCCCCCCACCCTGAAGCATGACCTGCTTTATCATCTGTTTTAGTGAAAGAGGACCTTAATGTCCGCACTCAGTAAGACCTCAAACTAGCAAACGAGCTCGTTGACTCATTAGGACGGCGCTTATGGAGGCCATAAATCAGTGAGCCGTACACTTCTTTGTACAGCCAGAGTCGCCTCCTGCTGCTCAAGCGGCACTTCCACATCAGCTTTACTATTCAGACCCAAAGGCTACAGTCATCTTTTATATACAGTCTTTGCATGGAGTGACTGCAAACCATCCTGTCAGTGCTAACCTGAGGGTGAGAGCTTCACACCCTGGACTCTCTCTCCAGTAAACTGTTAGCCGGATTAGCTGCACAGACTTGTTAGCAGCTAGATGACACTCGGCATCTTTATACGGAACAACAGACTGCGTTGGCGTTCACGTTAAGGATGCAGAAAATCTGGGAAAGATGTTTACAGCAGCTCAATGTGAAGCTTTATTACAAGCTGCACTTTAATCTGACACACACACGTTTTCATATCTTTGTGGGACATCTCATTGACATAATGCTTTCCCAAGCTGCTAACCTTAACCATCAATGAACCCCGAGCCTAACCATCACCATAACCTAAATGTAACCCTGACACTTTGAGTCTCAAACACGCCTTTAAGCTCATGGGAACTGGGATTTAGGTCCCCACACAGATATCAATACATGCTCTCACACACACACTGGAAATAGAAACTGAGACAACAGGAGAGACAGACAGTTCATCAGATCAGTGACGCTGCTGCTGCTGGTGTGTGTGTGTGTGTGTGTGTGTGTGTGTTTGCAGGAATGTGCAAATAAGTGTGAGAGATGTGCAGCCAAGCGTGCATTTTGTTCCTTAGTTTATGTGAGTTATGTGTAATCGAGTGCACATACACTATGAACGGGTGTGTGCGTGTATCTGTGTGTGTCTGTGTGTGTGTGCGTGCGCACCACTCAAGATGAATTACATCCCAAAAACAATGTGGCGAGAGAGACGGGGAGAGGGAACGCGGTCTCTGGTTGCTGCCAGGCTCAGTGCAGAGATGATGAAGTGATGCTCGGAGAGCAAGCAAAACAAATGGAGAGAGGGAGCGGCATCCTCAGAGGATGGAAAAAACAAGAAGTGGCAGACAGACAAAGACGGGGGAAGAGGAAGACAGGAATAAATCAAATGGACATGAAAATGAAAGAAGGAAGGAGGGAGGAGGCCTCCTTCCACGGGTGCAGCTCTGCAGCAGCTCGCCGTGTTAAAACCAACAAGTCCTCTAAATGCTGCAGTGCTGAACGCTCCTGCTGCGAGCTCAAATCCCTGCCAGTGTTTCCACTGAAATATGAAGTGTTTCATACCAGCAGCATCCACACCCACCTACAGCCAAGTTCACGCCTTCTACTGAGTCCCTGCCTATTTGGAAAAAACAGCTTTCAAAGCTTTTAAAAAGCTGAAATGTCAGAGACCACACGGCTGCATGGGAACCAAACCTACACCAGCACAGAGGTGAAACCAGCGTGCTGCTGTACTGGCTCATCCTCCAGTGTCTGAGCTTTTTAAACTGGAAACACTGCTGTTAGCACTTCCATCCTTTGGCCTGTTCAGTGAATGGAAGCAGAAGAAGAAGAGCTGCGCTCGCTGCTGCTGAGACGACAGTAAACTGTGAGCCCTTCATCTCTACATTACCCATAATGCCTTTCTGTGAGATGTCTGTGGGCCTCCTCTGATAATGCGTGAGGTGTGTCTGTGTGTGTTTACCATGCGCAGGTAGTTCATGAGGCTGGTGCCGTGCTGCCAGATGAGCGGGGAGGTGCAGCTCAGCGGCTTCACGCCGATCTCCTGACTGCGGTTCAGCTCTCGCACGGCGCTCACCACCACGTGAACGGCGTCGAACATCAGTGCTGACGACAGCTGAGACAGACACGGGTGAAAACATTAAAGCATGAATGGGTTCAATAACTGACACAGCAGAGCGCTCTGATGTCGCAGTGGAGGAGCTGCCTGTGTGCTCGAACTTTTCCGTCTCTGTGAGGAATAAATACGATGACTTCCATCAGCGCCGTTTTACTCTGAGAGACTAACCAGTGTCAGCTGCTTCTCCCAGCCGGACACAAATGTGTCGCTCTCAGTCCGACACTCGTGAATGATCTCTGCAGCTCGGCCTCTACGAGAACATCTTCCTAATGTGTTTCACATCTGAACCCTATGAGTGATGCACAGATCTGGACTGTCCATAACCCAACTGTATTCATGTAAATGACGAAGGGTGATGACGGAGGATGCCGGTACATCTGCACTCTGTTGGTTTTAATGCATCTGTCTGATGCACACGAGTCACAGAGTTCTGACATCACGCCGTTCAGCAGGTAGCTTGCTTGCTCATATTTTGCTTCCAAAAAGCAAAATGTTCTTGAGCAACAGTTCTTCAGCTTTCTGACGGTATTTCAAAGTTCGTCTGTCGGTCCAGTCCTGGTGCCTGACCATTTGTTTCTGTCTGTTAAGCCTCTGAAGCCTCAGAGTTCACACTGAGCTGAAGGATGAAGCTGCTCACACCAAATATTCAAACTCTGTTCTTGCCTATTATTATTCCATGTATGTTTGCATATGTTATAATGAACCTCCAGGATTCCTGCAAAATCTAAAGAAATGAATGGTGACTTAAGACTTTTGCACAGTGCTGTAGTGTGATTGAACTCCTATTAGCCATTAAGAGTACTGGGTGAAGTTAAGAGCTTAAAAGCTGAGATCAGAATAACATCAAGAACAATCTGCTGCATGTGTCCTCTCCTCCACATTCCCCACTGCAGCCCACAAAGCTGCACAAGACCAAAACTCCCAGAAACAAGAATAAAAAGCTGTGTTTGTTGGTGCTCCTACAGCTGAAGACGCCGGGGTATTGATAGCAAGAAGAGGAAAATTAAAGCGCTCCTGCTATCAGCGGCTCTCAGCGCTGGGCTCAGCAATCGACTCAGTGATCCTATCACAGTCTGACGTTCTGGTCTGTTTGGTCAGTTGTCAATCAAACTGACACTCTGAGGGAATCAGACAAATTGTACGGAGGCAGAGCGGCACAGTCTGTCAGCGGCTGATAAAGAAGACGGATGTATGACCGAGTGTGATTGGAGTTCTCTCCGAGTCGATAGTTTCAGGGCTGGATGACAATAACTAATTACAGACTGAAGAGAGACAGATAGACGAAGTGAAATCAGAGGCAGGAAGAGTGAAGAGTTCTGGTAACTCCCAGTCCCAGGTTTGCTCCGCCTCCTCCAACATGGACCATAACTTTACTGAGGAGACACCGGGCTGTAACCGACATGCCGGCACAAGTGATTCTCACACAAGTGTTTGGACTCATTATTTGTAGTTTTAGCTCTATCCTCAAAGATTCCAGATGTGACTGAAGGACAGCTTTCAGTCCAGGTGTTACTGCAGGTAAGGAAGGGTTACTGCAGGTAACGAGATGTTACTGCAGGTAAGGAGGGGTTACTGCAGGTAAGGAGGTGTTACTGCAGGTAAGGAGGGGTTACTGCAGGTAAGGAGGTGTTACTGCAGGCAACGAGGGGTTACTGCAGGTAACGAGATGTTACTGCAGGTAAGGAGGGGTTACTGCAGGTAAGGAGGTGTGACTGCAGGCAACGAGGGGTTACTGCAGGTAACGAGATGTTACTGCAGGTAAGGAGGGGTTACTGCAGGTAACGAGATGTTACTGCAGGTAAGGAGGGGTTACTGCAGGTAAGGAGGGGTTACTGCAGGTAAGGAAGGGTTACTGCAGGTAACGAGATGTTACTGCAGGTAAAGAGATGTTACTGCAGGTAAGGAGGGGTTACTGCAGGCAACGAGGGGTTACTGCAGGTAACGAGATGTTACTGCAGGTAAGGAGGTGTTACTGCAGGTAAGGAGGGGTTACTGCAGGCAACGAGGTGTTACTGCAGGTAAGGAGATGTTACTGCAGGTAAGGAGGGGTTACTGCAGGCAACGAGATGTTACTGCAGGTAAGGAGGGGTTACTGCAGGTAACGAGATGTTACTGCAGGTAAAGAGATGTTACTGCAGGTAAGGAGGGGTTACTGCAGGCAACGAGATGTTACTGCAGGTAAAGAGATGTTACTGCAGGTAAAGAGATGTTACTGCAGGTAAGGAGGGGTTACTGCAGGCAACGAGGGGTTACTGCAGGTAACGAGATGTTACTGCAGGTAAAGAGATGTTACTGCAGGTAAGGAGGGGTTACTGCAGGCAACGAGGTGTTACTGCAGGTAAGGAGATGTTACTGCAGGTAAGGAGGGGTTACTGCAGGCAACGAGATGTTACTGCAGGTAAGGAAGGGTTACTGCAGGTAACGAGATGTTACTGCAGGTAAGGAGGGGTTACTGCAGGTAACGAGATGTTACTGCAGGTAAGGAGGGGTTACTGCAGGTAACGAGATGTTACTGCAGGTAAGGAGGTGTTACTGCAGGTAAGGAGGGGTTACTGCAGGCAACGAGATGTTACTGCAGGTAAAGAGATGTTACTGCAGGTAAGGAAGGGTTACTGCAGGTAAGGAGGTGTTACTGCAGGTAAGGAGGGGTTACTGCAGGTAACGAGATGTTACTGCAGGTAAGGAGGGGTTACTGCAGGCAACGAGGGGTTACTGCAGGCAACGAGGGGTTACTGCAGGTAACGAGATGTTACTGCAGGCAACGAGATGTTACTGCAGGTAAGGAAGGGTTACTGCAGGTAAGCAGGGGTTACTGCAGGTAAGGAGGGGTTACTGCAGGTAAGGAGGGGTTACTGCAGGTAAGGAGGGGTTACTGCAGGTAAGGAGGGGTTACTGCAGGTAACGAGATGTTACTGCAGGTAAAGAGGGGTTACTGCAGGTAACGAGATGTTACTGCAGGTAAGGAGGGGTTACTGCAGGCAACGAGATGTTACTGCAGGTAAGGAGATGTTACTGCAGGCAACGAGATGTTACTGCAGGTAAAGAGATGTTACTGCAGGTAAGGAAGGGTTACTGCAGGTAACGAGATGTTACTGCAGGTAAGGAGGGGTTACTGCAGGTAACGAGATGTTACTGCAGGTAAGGAGGGGTTACTGCAGGTAAGGAGGGGTTACTGCAGGTAAGGAGGGGTTACTGCAGGTAACGAGATGTTACTGCAGGTAAGGAGGGGTTACTGCAGGCAACGAGATGTTACTGCAGGTAAAGAGATGTTACTGCAGGTAAGGAAGGGTTACTGCAGGTAAGGAGGTGTTACTGCAGGTAAGGAGGTGTTACTGCAGGTAAGGAGGGGTTACTGCAGGTAAGGAGGTGTTACTGCAGGTAAGGAGGGGTTACTGCAGGTAACGAGATGTTACTGCAGGTAAGGAGGGGTTACTGCAGGTAAGGAGGGGTTACTGCAGGTAACGAGATGTTACTGCAGGTAAGGAGGGGTTACTGCAGGTAAGGAGGGGTTACTGCAGGCAACGAGGGGTTACTGCAGGTAAGGAAGGGTTACTGCAGGTAAGCAGGTGTTACTGCAGGTAAGGAGGGGTTACTGCAGGGAAGGAGGGGTTACTGCAGGTAAGGAGGTGTTACTGCAGGTAAGGAGGGGTTACTGCAGGTAACGAGATGTTACTGCAGGTAAGGAGGGGTTACTGCAGGTAAGGAGGTGTTACTGCAGGTAAGGAGGGGTTACTGCAGGTAACGAGATGTTACTGCAGGTAAGGAGGGGTTACTGCAGGTAACGAGATGTTACTGCAGGTAAGGAGGTGTTACTGCAGGTAAGGAGGGGTTACTACAGGTAAGGAGGTGTTACTGCAGGTAAGGAGGTGTTACTGCAGGTAAGGAGGGGTTACAGCAGGTAAGGAGGGGTTACTGCAGGTAAGGAGGTGTTACTGCAGGTAAGGAGGGGTTACTGCAGGTAACGAGATGTTACTGCAGGTAAGGAGGGGTTACTGCAGGTAACGAGATGTTACTGCAGGTAAGGAGGGGTCACTGCAGGTAACGAGATGTTACTGCAGGTAAGGAGGTGTTACTGCAGGTAAGGAGGGGTTACTGCAGGCAACGAGATGTTACTGCAGGTAAAGAGATGTTACTGCAGGTAAGGAGGGGTTACTGCAGGCAACCAGATGTTACTGCAGGTAAGGAAGGGTTACTGCAGGTAACGAGATGTTACTGCAGGTAAGGAGGTGTTACTGCAGGTAAGGAGGGGTTACTACAGGTAAGGAGGGGTTACTGCAGGTAAGGAGGTGTTACTGCAGGTAAGGAGGGGTTACTGCAGGTAACGAGATGTTACTGCAGGTAAGGAGGGGTTACTGCAGGTAACGAGATGTTACTGCAGGTAAGGAGGTGTTACTGCAGGTAAGGAGGGGTTACTGCAGGTAAGGAGATGTTACTGCAGGCAACGAGATGTTACTGCAGGTAAAGAGATGTTACTGCAGGTCAGGAGGGGTTACTGCAGGCAACGAGATGTTACTGCAGGTAAGGAGGGGTTACTGCAGGTAAGGAGGGGTTACTGCAGGTAACGAGATGTTACTGCAGGTAAAGAGATGTTACTGCAGGTAAGGAGGGGTTACTACAGGTAAGGAGGTGTTACTGCAGGTAAGGAGGGGTTACTGCAGGTAAGGAAGGGTTACTGCAGGTAACGAGATGTTACTGCAGGTAACCAGGTGTTACTGCAGGTAACGAGATGTTACTGCAGGTAAAGAGATGTTACTGCAGGTAAGGAGGGGTTACTACAGGTAAGGAGGTGTTACTGCAGGTAAGGAGGTGTTACTGCAGGTAAGGAGGGGTTACTGCAGGTAACGAGATGTTACTGCAGGTAAGGAGGGGTTACTGCAGGTAAGGAGGTGTTACTGCAGGTAAGGAGGGGTTACTGCAGGTAACGAGATGTTACTGCAGGTAAGGAGGGGTTACTGCAGGTAACGAGATGTTACTGCAGGTAAGGAGGGGTTACTACAGGTAAGGAGGTGTTACTGCAGGTAAGGAGGGGTTACTGCAGGTAAGGAGGGGTTACTGCAGGCAACGAGATGTTACTGCAGGTAAAGAGATGTTACTGCAGGTAAGGAGGGGTTACTACAGGCAACGAGATGTTACTGCAGGTAAGGAGATGTTACAGCAGGCAACGAGATGTTACTGCAGGTAAGGAGGGGTTACTGCAGGCAACGAGATGTTACTGCAGGTATGGAGGGGTTACTGCAGGTAACGAGATGTTACTGCAGGCAACGAGATGTTACTGCAGGTAAGGAGGGGTTACTACAGGTAAGGAGGTGTTACTGCAGGTAAGGAGGGGTTACTGCAGGTAAGGAGGGGTTACTGCAGGTAAGGAGGGGTTACTGCAGGCAACGAGATGTTACTGCAGGTAAAGAGATGTTACTGCAGGTAAGGAGGGGTTACTGCAGGCAACGAGATGTTACTGCAGGTAAGGAGATGTTACTGCAGGCAACAAGATGTTACTGCAGGTAAAGAGATGTTACTGCAGGTAAGGAGGGGTTACTACAGGCAACGAGATGTTACTGCAGGTAAGGAGATGTTACTGCAGGCAACGAGATGTTACTGCAGGTAAGGAGGGGTTACTGCAGGCAACGAGATGTTACTGCAGGTAAGGAGGGGTTACTGCAGGTAACGAGATGTTACTGCAGGCAACGAGATGTTACTGCAGGTAAGGAGGGGTTACTACAGGTAAGGAGGTGTTACTGCAGGTAAGGAGGGGTTACTGCAGGTAAGGAGGGGTTACTACAGGTAAGGAGGGGTAACTGCAGGCAACGAGATGTTACTGCAGGTAAAGAGATGTTACTGCAGGTAAGGAGGGGTTACTGCAGGCAATGAGATGTTACTGCAGGTAAGGAGATGTTACTGCAGGCAACAAGATGTTACTGCAGGTAAAGAGATGTTACTGCAGGTAAGGAGGTGTTACTGCAGGTAAGGAGGGGTTACTACAGGTAAGGAGGTGTTACTGCAGGTAAGGAGGGGTTACTGCAGGTAAGGAGGGGTTACTGCAGGCAACGAGATGTTACTACAGGCAACGAGATGTTACTGCAGGTAAGGAGATGTTACTGCAGGCAACGAGATGTTACTGCAGGTAAGGAGGGGTTACTACAGGTAAGGAGGTGTTACTGCAGGTAAGGAGGGGTTACTGCAGGTAAGGAGGGGTTACTGCAGGTAAGGAGGGGTTACTGCAGGCAACGAGATGTTACTGCAGGTAAAGAGATGTTACTGCAGGTAAGGAGGGGTTACTACAGGCAACGAGATGTTACTGCAGGTAAGGAGATGTTACAGCAGGCAACGAGATGTTACTGCAGGTAAGGAGGGGTTACTGCAGGCAACGAGATGTTACTGCAGGTATGGAGGGGTTACTGCAGGTAACGAGATGTTACTGCAGGCAACGAGATGTTACTGCAGGTAAGGAGGGGTTACTACAGGTAAGGAGGTGTTACTGCAGGTAAGGAGGGGTTACTGCAGGTAAGGAGGGGTTACTGCAGGTAAGGAGGGGTTACTGCAGGCAACGAGATGTTACTGCAGGTAAAGAGATGTTACTGCAGGTAAGGAGGGGTTACTGCAGGCAACGAGATGTTACTGCAGGTAAGGAGATGTTACTGCAGACAACAAGATGTTACTGCAGGTAAAGAGATGTTACTGCAGGTAAGGAGGGGTTACTACAGGCAACGAGATGTTACTGCAGGTAAGGAGGGGTTACTGCAGGTAACGAGATGTTACTGCAGGCAACGAGATGTTACTGCAGGTAAGGAGGGGTTACTACAGGTAAGGAGGTGTTACTGCAGGTAAGGAGGGGTTACTGCAGGTAAGGAGGGGTTACTACAGGTAAGGAGGGGTAACTGCAGGCAACGAGATGTTACTGCAGGTAAAGAGATGTTACTGCAGGTAAGGAGGGGTTACTGCAGGCAATGAGATGTTACTGCAGGTAAGGAGATGTTACTGCAGGCAACAAGATGTTACTGCAGGTAAAGAGATGTTACTGCAGGTAAGGAGGTGTTACTGCAGGTAAGGAGGGGTTACTACAGGTAAGGAGGTGTTACTGCAGGTAAGGAGGGGTTACTGCAGGTAAGGAGGGGTTACTGCAGGCAACGAGATGTTACTACAGGCAACGAGATGTTACTGCAGGTAAGGAGATGTTACTGCAGGCAACGAGATGTTACTGCAGGTAAAGAGATATTACTGCAGGTCAGGAGGGGTTACTGCAGGTAACGAGATGTTACTGCAGGTAAGGAGTGGTTACTGCAGGTAAGGAGGGGTTACTGCAGGTAAGGAGGGGTTACTGCAGGCAACGAGATGTTACTGCAGGTAAAGAGATGTTACTGCAGGTAAGGAGGGGTTACTGCAGGCAACGAGATGTTACTGCAGGTAAGGAGGGGTTACTACAGGCAACGAGATGTTACTGCAGGTAAGGAGATGTTACTGCAGGCAACGAGATGTTACTGCAGGTAAGGAGGGGTTACTGCAGGCAACGAGATGTTACTGCAGGTAAGGAGGGGTTACTACAGGTAAGGAGGTGTTACTGCAGGTAAGGAGGGGTTACTGCATGTAAGGAGGGGTTACTGCAGGTAAGGAGGGGTTACTGCAGGCAACGAGATGTTACTGCAGGTAAAGAGATGTTACTGCAGGTAAGGAGGGGTTACTGCAGGCAACGAGATGTTACTGCAGGTAAGGAGATGTTACTGCAGGCAACAAGATGTTACTGCAGGTAAAGAGATGTTACTGCAGGTAAGGAGGTGTTACTGCAGGTAAGGAGGGGTTACTACAGGTAAGGAGGTGTTACTGCAGGTAAGGAGGGGTTACTGCAGGTAAGGAGGGGTTACTGCAGGCAACGAGATGTTACTGCAGGTAAGGAAGGGTTACTGCAGGTAACGAGATGTTACTGCAGGTAAGGAGGGGTTACTGCAGGTAACGAGATGTTACTGCAGGTAAGGAGGGGTTACTGCAGGTAAGGAGATGTTACTGCAGGTAAGGAGGGGTTACTGCAGGTAAGGAAGGGTTACTGCAGGTAACGAGATGTTACTGCAGGTCAGGAGGGGTTACTGCAGGCAACGAGATGTTACTGCAGTTAAGGAGGGGTTACTGCAGGTAAGGAAGGGTTACTGCAGGTAACGAGATGTTACTGCAGGTAACCAGGTGTTACTGCAGGTAACGAGATGTTACTGCAGGTAACCAGGTGTTACTGCAGGTAAGGTCTGAGATGCTTTTAAGTCTGATCATCCTTCCTATTGTAAATCCTGTGTTTCCATCCATGAAGGCGTTTCCTGGTTGCAGACCTGTCAGCCTCCTCCAGAGGTCCTCTGTGAAATAAATGACTCTGTGGTCTCTCAGGTCTGTTGGTGTTGCTGAGCTGCTCGGCGCGTTGCTTTGTGTTCTAATTAACTGTTAGTTCATTTCATGAATCAAGAAATGAATCGTAAGTACAGTACTACTTAAGTATAGCATAGTGACAGTGATTTGCTTTGGGCTTCCGTTTGTCTTCGTCCTGAAAACAAACCTCAGGTGTTAAATCTCACTTTGTGTCATTTCAGTTGGGAACTTTTCTTCTTTTCTAATTGTTCAGTAACATCCATAAACTTCCCAATCACAAAGTTCATCATGAAATCCATCCGGCACTTTAAGTGAATAGATATGAGCAATAACCCCGGGGATACGATGCTGTTTGCAGTGACTGAGGCAAACTCGTTGTTGTCATAACTGTTATCTTTATTAAAGCTGGCCTTATCACTCTGCTGATCTCAGAGCTGCAGATGAGACAAAGCGCTCTGATGGGACAGATTTGCCCTGATGTGTCTATTTATTATGGATCAGGGCAAAGACGCAGACACAGCGACAGATGAAGACGCTCTCCGGGCTGAACCTGCTGTAGATGACTTACTTACCTTAGCATCTCTAAATATCACACCTTGATCTGCTGATTAACACCTCTCATTATCCCAGGATCATAATTTAGCTGCTTCATTATGTCGAGCAGTGACACTGAAATATTGTGTGGCTGTGGCACAGCAAAGGGCAAGCTAACATTTCACAAACATCAGGATTTGTGCCGGCCTTTTCCCCACGTGCAAGAGAAGCTTGGTATCCAAGCAACTGTGCAGAAGTCATTAGACGGAAGCGTTTCTTCAATCTTACTCTTTACTGACTTCTTTCTTTCCTGTGTCGGGTTGGTAGTTAGCACAGAGATCTACTGTCCTCTGCACAAATGTGGGGGTCCACCTGATCCACCTGAACACCATGTAGTGAGTCAGCCTACA
This sequence comes from Mchenga conophoros, assembly GCF_057382185.1. Taxonomy (NCBI): domain Eukaryota; kingdom Metazoa; phylum Chordata; class Actinopteri; order Cichliformes; family Cichlidae; genus Mchenga; species Mchenga conophoros. The sequence goes on from NC_140546.1 coordinate 1,212,050, forward strand.
GCTCAGCTCCTGTAGAGGAAGACGGGGGTTCTTATCGACTGCTCCTCCAGGTCTCCAGGGTGGAACAGTTAACTATAACTATACTGGGCATGTCTCCACCTCATGGACCAGCTCAGGCTCCTCCTCTCAGGGCCAGCACATGTATTACTATCCTGCAATATTACAGCATGGCTGACCGAAGCACTGTGCTTCCAGCACACCTTACAGCCAACGCTTCCAACGCCTCTGTGATGTTGAGGCGCGCTTCACGGTGATAAATAGATCACTGATTGGCTGACTTCGTTTGCGAACATCACATATCTCAGGAAAACCAAAGAGCAGCTTGTGACACAGTGACCCACATTTGTGCAGGAGGCTGAAGGTTAGCCTGTGTACGGCGGAGACACGCTGCTCAGTAACTGTGTCAAAAGGACACCAGTCTCACTGCGTGTGAATAATGGGCACTGTTTCGAGGACCCGTGAGCAGCTCGTCGGCCTCTCTTTGTGCAAACTAAGCCTACTCACACCTTTCATCGATTCATTTCTGACTTTCTCCTTTTGCTTCTTCTCTAAAAGCTACATTTGCATTTGAACCTTTAAGCTGAATAAAGACAAGAAGTCTTTTAAGCACTGAGGATATCTTCTAACGGTTCTGATAGTGTGGCAGTAGATGAGGTGAGGTGAGACGCTCTCGGGGTCGTACTCTGTCCCGTCTCACCGCGGGTCCCGGGTACGGGCTGACGTCACAGCCCTCCCTCCAGGACAGGTTGAGGCTCCTGATGAACTCCAGGTAGAAAGGATGGCTGATGTTCAGCATGGAGAAGCCCACGATGTTTGACTGATCGTTCACCACATCGTCAAGTCGCAGGAGGGGGAAATCCTGAAGACAGAGACAGAAAGAGCGAGTGAACAGAAGAAGACACGAGCGGCCGCTGGGACGTGCAGATACCACGGAGGGGTGGAGAATCTGAAATGCAGAGGGAGAAAGAGAACAACAAAGCACAAAGAAACAAACAGCTTTAACAGCTTGATTGGAGTTTTCTTTGCCGGCTGCACAACATC
>NC_140546.1:1218090-1225590 GCF_057382185.1 Mchenga conophoros
TCAGGATTTGAACCGACGGCCTCCTCTGGCTGACGACAGCACCTCTGGAAAGGCTTCATGCTCACAGGGATACCTGATACCTGCAGCTCTGACAGCAGCAGGTGTGTCACTGCTGTTTCTACCTGGAGACAGCAGTCGCCTCATTGTTCTGACACACAACACAAAACTATCCATAACACACTAACTACACAAGACAACACACTAACTACACAAGACAACACACTAATTACACACTCTAAACACGCTAAACGTCACAAAACTCTCACATCTCAAAACTCGCTCCCTCTTCCTAAACAACCAAACGTCACCATATCATTTTTCATTGGTCCACATGGTGCATTTTTCCACCAACATGAACGGGCTGATTTTGTTTGCTCATAAGCAGAGCGGTCTCGCTGCTGTCCTTAGAGAGGAAACGTGACGAAACATTGAGGAAAAACAGGCGTATGTCTTGTTTATCATGACTCTGGTTTTACTGGCTGATCAACGCAGTTTATAAACTGGTACATGTCACCTTGTTGCTTTGTCTTTAAGTGGTCATGTGATTGACCACGACTCCTTTATTCTTCCTCAGTCAAACAGCAGCACTCGTGTGATTGTTTTGCCCCCTGAGCTCCAGCTGTTGTGCCGGACAGTGACTGCCGTCCGCGGGAGCACAGCTGCTTAAAGCTGCAGCGTCCAGATTACTTACAGCTGCTTCCGTGCTGATATAAGATGCTGTAAGCTGAACACAGCTTCACCCGTCTGTTTGTTGAAAAATAACAACGCGACAGCATTTTCTTGTTGGTAACGGTAACGGCGTTGTAACGATAGGAATAGTAATTAGTTAGATTACTCGTTACTGAAAAAAGTAACGCCATTAGTAACGTTATTCCCATCACTGCAGGCGACACAAACAAGGATGGAAGGAGAACAGATGGAAGAGATAGAGGACAGAAAAGGAAATGAAACTGAGGAGAAGAAAGTAGGAAAAAGATCAGGCAACGGATCATCTTTAGGAAAGGAAACAAGAAAAACAGGAAAGGAAAGGAAAGGAACAGTATTGAGTCACCAGCATAAATGTGGCTGGTGTGTCACGTACAGAGCAAAATAATGTCAAATGCTGAGCGATTCCTTTATCAGCCGTTATCAATAGTATCAAAGCCTGTGGACAAGAAAGCTGTGGAGGAGGAGGAGGTTAAAAATGGGTCACTAAGTGATGAAGATGAAGAATCAGACGATTATGAAAACCACTAAGAAGCATCTTCTTCATGGAAGGAATTGAAGGAAGATGAGGAGAATCCAACTAAGTGGCGAGCGATGAAGGTGAAGGCGAGGTGTGGAGCTCTTACCATGGTGGTGAGGATGTACTTGTAGAAGGCGGACGTCATCCCCAACTCGTTAGCCTGCAGAAGAGCAGAAGAAACGCTAAGCATCCTCCGTGGAAACAAGCCAGAGTTTATTTAAAAAGGAACCATCGCTCAAACTTAATAACAGCCTGGAAACCGTGGTTACCGTCTCCAGGACGCGTCAGTGATGAAAGACGTTTCAGGGAGATGATAACAACGGCAGCGTGCTCTCAGGTGAAAAGACATTTAAACTGGGCTGAATTTAGCTAAAAACACAAGAGCAAGCAGAAAACTGGAATATCTTTCAACGTTATGATGCGACACACGGGAGAACAGCAGATTCCCCACAGCAGGAGTCAGTGTGGACAGCCAACATACATATCTTTGTGAAGTTCACGGTGAAAACCTGGTAGCAGCAGACCCTTGGAGTACTTTTCTATGTTTGAATGTTTTCTGCTCGACCCGAGCAGAGACTCAAACTCAGTCACAGCTCACCTTCCACACGTACGGGACGTCGGCTCCGACAGGCAGCGGAGGATTTAACCTGGCATCCTCACACCGCAGAGCCTGCACGCCGCTTCACTTATTAATCCATTAACCTTCTGCACACTGTCAGCTTACATCTCCTTCAGCCTGAAGCAGCAGCCCAACTTGAAAAGTCCTGACTGAGTTTACTCAGTAATTTTGAATTTTAAACTTCCTGCACCCCCCAAGGTTACTGCTATGAGAGGGAAACTGCAACCTGCCAAACGCAGGTCGATTTAGCCCGTGGCTTAAAAGTCTGTCGACGCTCACAGCCAGTTTGGCACAAAACCAGCCCAGCGTGTCTGAAGGTCCTGTTCCACCCTGTAAACAGCAGAGAGGAAGAAGACGCTTCCAGAACAGGAACCGGGGCTGCACAGAAACAGACATTTAACAACACGTTCAAACACTGACACATGTTTTATTGTGCCACATGATACAGGTGTGCACTCTGCATTTGCATCGGACACGTCTGCACCAGTGTTGCCAACTCCTCAGTAAGGAAAATCGCTATTGGCTGTCCTAAAAGTCGCTAGAAGTCGCTAAATGACGTCATCACCTAATTTGCATAATTGGTCATGCTAATGTAATTGTAACCTACGTTGTTGGAGAGAGACATAACATCGTGGAAGAAACATAAAGTGAGCAAAAAACGTCCTAAATGCAGTCTCCTGCCCTGATAGCAGCTGGCGGAGGACTATCCTCCGCCGTTGAGCGCTTTAGCACGGGTGAGGTGCCCACGGCAGCACTGCAGCTTGTTGAAAGTAAGAGCAACACGCCCTTTCACGTCAAAAAGACGTCATAAATAAGTCTCCAATAACACCAGAAAAAGTCGCCAGATTTGTCGCTAGTCACTTTTTAGAAAAAAGTCGCTAAGGGGTCTGAAAACTCGCTAAATATAGCGGCAAAGTCGCTAAGCTGGCAACACTGGTCTGCACATGTTTGGGACATTAGCTGCAGTCGGTGGGACCACGCCCCGCTAAAGCTAGCTGAAGTCAGAGAGGCGTGTGCAGATACGGCGCCGCGTGGCAGACAGATCTCAGTGTGACGGACACGCATCGTGTCTGACCTGCAGAACTTTTTCCACCTGACGTGTCCTGATCTGCTCTGTATGCACAAAGTGGGCGTGTCATGCTGTGATCGCGGTTTTAAAATGATTAGTGTTGTCGTGCTAGCAGAGGGTTTTCATATTTCCTGTATTTTAGGATTAAATCTCAGCTCCGTTCCTCTTCTCTCACGCTGTGCTCCTGAGCATCAATTAAACCCTAAAAACTCTGTTGTTCCTTATTCTTCTTATTTAACCTGCACTTCTGTACTCAGTGGTGATTTTGCACTGCAGCTCCCATTAAGCTGCCAAGTCTGTGAATTTATTGCTGACTTCACACGAGCCGATTTTGGAAACATGGTTTTTTAGCTTCTCTAAAGCCGGCTGAGATTATTCATTGCAGTTTCCTCTTACATGGATCAAATGTGCCATTTCAAACCTTCTGCTGCAGCTACGATGAACCGTACGGACGAACAGAGTCGTCGACTCCTTTTGACTGAAAGTAGAAAAGCATCAGACGTAAGAAGCTGCGCGAGCGCGCTGATGCAAACAGCTGACCTTCCTGAGGATGTGATACGAGATGGAGGCGTTGGCGTCAATGATGATGGTGGCCACTTTGTCATCACGTATCTCCTTCAGCAGGGGGGTGGGGTCCAGACTGTCGTCCAGCATCCGCACCGACAGCGTCTCCCTGGAGATGAGGAAGCGGCGGACCAGCTCCTCCAATCGCAGCAGACCTACGGGGCAGGAAACGAGCATGAGTCACACACGTGTCTGAGCGATGGCGGACTGCGGTTCCCAGTCAGAAACACTTGGCTGTGAAAGTTACGTCACGCAGCGGCAAAACTCTTCATCCAAAGTGCTTCTAAGTGCCTGAAAAAGAGGCGGGGTCTATAAACGATGCTCGCCTGAGTGTTTAGCTTGTTTGCTTGTAAAATTATTGCTCTGACTTGTAAAAAGAAAATTGATGAGACTTGGAGTCATTAGAGAGACAAATAACTGCCGCTGCTCTACAGACTTCCAGGCCTAAAAGGAAGCGATAAACAGAGCGGGATAAAGGCGATTATGTTGAAAGTCCATTAATTTTCTCCTCTGAGAATAACATGGACCCACGAGTGCTCACGGCTGAGGCAGGATTTACTTATTACCGCTTCTGATCAGTCGTTTCTGTGGTCACTTCTCTCCATTACACTCAGTGCTGGCGTTTGTGCATCGCTGCCACTGAGGCGGTATCCCACAGCAGGGCCAAACATGAGACGCGTTCACGTCGTGAAAAACATGCTGGATGCGAGCAGCGTCAATAATCACAGGACGGGAGAAAACAGACCGACCTCAGCAGAAGCAGTCGCGTTACAAACCGGCGAGAAGCCTGCTGTGTTTGCATCACCTGGGCTTCGACATTCAGAGGTGTCGGCCTCCGGCTCATTACCTCGTCTGTCCCTGACAGAAGCAGCGGGCGTGTCTCGACTAATCGCTGCCATAAAGCGTTTAACTGGCTGACAGCAGCGCTCAGGACCACAATACAGGCCGTTAACGGGCCGAGGCTACGACGAAAGACCGGGAGATGTTAGAGCGGAGAGCTGGGGCAGATCAGTCAGCTGGATCCAAGCTGAGGGAGACTGATGTGGGGAGGACGGAGGGGAAAAAGAACAAGGGAAAGGAAGAGAGGAGACTAGTCCTCAGGAGAGGAAAGGAAGAATGGAGGGAAGTGTGTGAGAGAAGAGGAATTAGGAAAGGAAAGGAAAGAGAGGAGTAGAGAAAACTCAGAAGAAGAAGAAACAACAGAAAAGAAATCAAAGCCATCGGCACCGAGGGCTCGACGCTGGTGGAAAATGGTGAAAACTGACTCCAGGAAATGTGAGCTGGGTTTGCAGGGGGACGAGGACGGACTCGTGAAACGTGTTGCTCAAAGAGAAGAGCAAGGACTGATCGTCCAAACAGAACCTCAACCCAAGGGAACGGGTGCCAACACGCAACCGGACAGGGATCGGGGAGCGTTCGTGGTTTAAGGTGAGATGATCTGTGAATGTGCATCACGTGCCAGCGTCTCATAATGTTCGAACCCGAGACACTGGAGCTCTAAAATCCATCATTTCCGCCCTAAGTGTGGACGGAGCTGCAGTGGGAATAACCACGACACTCACACTCTGCTTTGCCACAGATCAGGCTGGCTGTCGGGTAGCCGAAGGAGCGCAGGATGGAGCCGATGGCCAGGCTCAGGTCCTCGTTACTCGGGTAGAGGGTCACCGAGGCAAAGCGGAGGTACGGCAGCTTGGGCGTTTCCTCGGGGCCGATCTTCACGTGAGGGATCTGAGGGGCGAATGAGAAGCATGATGAGAGAAGGAAGTCTGCGCTGGGCTTTGCTTCGAAACATGGAGACCAGTTACTGAAAGTCAAAGAAACATTCACCGAGTTACTGCACTTTATACTGCACGACAGTTCTCAGACAATCGTCACATTAAACTCTGTTTTTGTACTTGGAGAGTATTTAAAGTATAAAAGTGGGAGGCAGAGCCTTCACCTAAGAGCAGGTGCTGCAACCTTCCTGCCTGTTCGGGTTAAATCCGACCGATTTACAAATTCAAAAGCTCATAAATATTGTGTTTGAGACCCAACTGCCTCGAGGCCTTACGACATCCTCCACACTATGCACTTGAACATGTGTTAACAGACCTCTCTGCATTGAATCATATCTGTTATTAACCTCTGTCTCTCTTCCACAGCATGTCTTTATCCTGTCTTCCTTCTCTCACTCCAACCAATCACAGCAGATGGCCCCGCCCCTCCCTGAGCCTGGTTCTGCTGGAGGTTTCTTCCTGTTAAAAGGGAGTTTTTCCTTCCCGCTGTCACCAAAGTGCTGCTCATAGGGGGTCATATGATTGTTGGGTTTTCTCTGTATTACTGTAGGGTTACTCTTTGAGGTGACTGTTGTGATTTCGCGCTTTATAAATAAAACTGAATTAAGCTTGAACTATTCTTCGACTTCTCCGTATTTCTACAATGGGAAATTTTATCATCACAGGCTGGATATTACTGCTGTCAGTTTTAGGAAGCTCGAATGAGGAAGTCCCAGTTTCATTTATAACGTAAAACTCCAGGAACTGCAGCTGCCAGCCAGTGTGAAGAGATCTCCATCATTACCGAGGAACAAGAGCTGGTTTATAACAGATGGAAAAAGGGGAAAGAAAAGATGTAATAAGAAGGATAAACAGAGAGGTGGGAAAGAAAAAGTCAATGTGGGGAAACGAGCTGCCTTACACTCATTCAAGCGTTTCACTTTCTCTGTGCTCTTCCTCCAAATCTGCATCACAGCAGCCGCAGGTCGACCTTTCACCTTTCTGTGAGCCAGCATTGTTTTAAGATTGAGACATTTAAAAAAGTGAGGAGCCCCTGAGTGAGAGGCCGAGTTGTTCCCAACTGTACAGGTTATACAGGAAGTTCAGATAACAGCAATGGAGCTTTAATCAGAGCCCGGCACTCGCTGATGATCCCGTCTTTGTTCACGCTCACAAAGAAAATGTGAGAAAGGAACAAAGCCTCAGATCATCAGCAATATCAGAAAAGCGTTTCATGCAGAAATCAGTTTCTGTTCGGCAGACATCGAAGGGTCACGGAGGGTCGTACAGCCGGGTGTCCGCAGGAAAAAGAAAGGAGGACACGTCACCGTGCTCGGTTAGGTGACGATGTGTCTAACTTCAGACAAGCTTCTCTGTTTCACTTCAGACCTCCCAGAGCAAAGGTGCTGTGACGGACAGTGTGAGTGTTTAAGATGAAAGATTCATGACAAATTGAAAAATTAATCACTTCAGAGAGGAACGAAGAACGGGGTCAGAGGACAGACGTCCTGTGTGACGTGATTTAACCTCAGCTCAGACCTGCGGGGGCTTCAAAGGTAAACTGTAATTAGCTCAGCCGGGCTTTGCTCCCATCCACCCAGCTTATTCTAAATCCAGACTGAGAATTCAGGAACATGGGACCTGTCGGGCTGGAGGAAGAGGACATGTGGACGGTTAGAGGCTTGCGGCATGCTGGAGATGCACCTGTGTAAACTCTGGAAGGCAGAAAATGGTTAAACACAAGTTAAAGGCTGCAAAAATCCAACAGAGCGAAGCAAAACTGAAAGAACTCAACGACTGGTTCAGGAGATCTCGGTCGAGGACGACTGGGTGCAAACGAGAAGCCAATCACGTTTCTGGGAACAGGCTTTAAACTGAAGACAGGCCACGCCCACTCCCAGAGGTCTTTCTCCTAAACTTAGAGCGGAAACGTCCTCTTTGTCAGGCATTAGACCGGGGGTGTCCTCTGCAACCCCACCCAAAGAAAGCCTGCTCCACACCTCCATCACAAACCGGTTCCATGTGTAGTGACATCATCCGGTCACACGTGTGTGATATAAACCTGCCTGCTGTGTCCGGTCTGTCCACGGTCACAGCTGTGTTCAGCCAAAACCTCAAACCTGTCATTTATTATGAAAGGAGGAGCAGATCACCAGTGAAGACCCCACGCCTGGCCTCAAACCCTACTCCTGACCTTGACCCTCCGCTCTGCAGATAAGCAAAAGTACTCTGTGGATATTTGTCAGAATTATCTTTTCTTTGGCTGAAA